>NC_088397.1:34636618-34828708 GCF_034236695.1 Oncorhynchus nerka
ATTATCAATGACAGCCTGAACAGTGTGTTAACTGCCTGTTCAGGGACAGAACTAAGATCAGGTCCTTATTAAAATGATTTGAATAAACCAAGCACAGCCAAACGTCGAACCAAATAGTTAATTTCTGCAAATACCCATCACAATGAGACGAAACACCATACAATTTTTGTTAAGGAAAGTTGTTCAACAAAAACATCTTTGCATACACTGCTCAAAAAATAAAGGGAACACTTAAACAACACAATGTAACTCCAAGTCAACTGTTAATTTCTGTGAAATCAAACTGTCCACTTAGAAGCAACACTGATTGACAATAATTCCCACATGCTGTTGTGCAAACGGAATAGACAACAGGTGCAAATTATGGCAATTAGCAAGACGCCCCAATAAAGGAGTGGTTCTGCAGGTGATAACCTGCATGTCTGCTCAAACAACTGACAGGGTGGCAATGAGGGCCCGGGTTCATAGGTGGGGGTTGTGCTTACAGCTCAACACTGTGCAGGATCGTTTGGCATTTGCCAGAACACCAAGAATGGCAAATTCGCCACTGGTACCCTGTGCTCTTCACAGATGAAACGGAGTTCACACTGAGCGCATGTGACGGAGCGTGACTGATCTGGAAGCGCTGTGAATGTTCTGCTGCCTGCGGCTCCTCCAGCATGACGGTTCAACGTGGTCAGTCATGGTGGTGAGTGGCGTCTTGGGGGCGCGTAACCTTCCGTGCTCGCCGAAGGCTGGCCTGACTGCTGATGGAAGTACCGGATATCCTCCAGACACTTGTGAACCGTATCGCTGTGCTGGCCAGCACCCCTGGGTTCACTCTGTCTGGACGATGCTTGGGCCTCGTGTGGCTGGGTAATCGGCGATTCCTGCAGAGGAAGGCATTGATGCTATGGACATGGCCGTATTCCCAGACCTGAATCCCAGTGAGCATCTGGACGTCATGATGCCGACCGATACCAGCGCCAGCGTTGCGCCGCGAACTGTCAGGAGTTGGCAGTCCGGGTCTGAAGGAGATCTCGGAGGCTATCTGCATATCAGGGCGTCTTCAGGCATTGTGGAGTCATGCAGTATTTATGCTGCGAGTGGGTGTGGGTCAGTTTGTTATAATCGCAGATGCCCTCTCCTGTCTATCCAGAACAGTCTATTATTGAACCTTGAAGTAACTACCTCTGAATATACTCTTTTCTTTCTCTCTCGGAGGACGAGCCTAAGTTTCAATGCCTCAGGACACCTGACATGATGACTACTGCTGTCCCCGGTACTGCAGCGTGCTGCTGCTCCAGTTTCAACTGTTCTGCCTTATTGTGTGGACCGTGCTGATAAATTTATGAACATTTGAACATCTTGGCATGACTTCTGTATAATCTCCGCCGGCAGCCAGAGAGTCACCCCGCATAGCCTGGTTCTATCACAGGACTCTTCCTAGATTTTGGCCTTTCTATGGAGTTTTCCAGCCGCGTCTTCTACACCTGCGTGCACTGCTGCTTTGGGTGCAGGCAGGTTTTCACAACGGCGCGAGTTATCAGCTGATATGCGAAGAACTATAAGAATTTGATTTGATTGATACAGGCACGTGGGGACACGCACGCTGCAGGTCTCATTGGACTGACAGGCATTACATCAGTTGGTCAGCTTATGGTGCAAATGATTTTCACTTTCGACACAGTGTTGAATACGGGTACGACTCCGTCCAGACATATGGTGATAACGATTTCCATTGATAATTTTGTGTGACTGTTGTCATACATTCAATATGTAAAGAAAAAGTATTTAATGGAAGTATTTCATTCATTCAGATCTAGGATGTGTTATTTTGAATGTTCCTTATTTTGAGCAGTATTCGATTTCTCCAATGCTACAGTGTCAATGATTACTTTGTTTTATCAAGTAACCAATTTGCTGTGCAAGCATCTCTATCTGTTTTCAGCCAGGAAGTCCCAGAGCAACGCCAGTGAAGAGAGGAAGGAGATCCCGGCGATATCTGATTAACTGGAAATTAAAATTGCTTGCCTCAGAGAAAATATTGCTTCACTTGGTAATACATGATATTGTTACAAGCTTTAATTGACACAGATTCAGCAGAGGAGTTAAATCCCATGATAATTGTCTGTTTGGTAAGGAGCTGCCCAATTGCATGAGAAGCATAAACGCTTGCTTATGACTAACTGTATGAAGGTAGCGCTCCCAAAGGACCACTTTAAATGGCGAGAATAACAGTGCAGACAAGCAATGTGCATGTAATCGCGTTGAAATTCCCCAGACAGCCTCAGAAGCTAAATTATTGCAATATACGCAATGCAATTTACCTCCTAGCTCGAAGTAAAGATGTGCAATGCGAAAGATTTTCAAAATAACGGCAACAATGTCGTGTAATACATACAAGAAATCTCTGAACTCATTTTAATAGAACATTATTGTTTTGTCAACATATTGGTGGCATGAACGACATCTATCATTGTTCTACCCATGATGAGTCAGTGAAAATCATAATATTCCCGCTATTAGCATTTTAAAATGGAGAGATCTACGGCTATGGACAGATCCTGCAGCTGTCAGACAGGCAGGGAACCTGATCACAAAACAGATCAGAACACACTGAACATTGTTATCTGTTTGGATGTTGCTGTGCGTAGTACGCTCATGGGTCAACAGCAGTGCATCCGTCATTCAGGAGGATTTGAGCCCCAACTGTTTAGGCCATGCCTGTCTGTCATGTTATTTTGGCATTAATACGTGTCACATACTAGTTTGCAAACAATGTAAAAGAAAAATCATTGAGGTAATGAAGCCGTATACAAACATGCCCTTTACTTTGAGTAAGGCAGCTCCAAGATGTGGTAATTCAGCCTAGCTCAGTACTTTCTCTAGCAGGGGGCAGCCAGCGGAAAATACGGAGCGTAGGGGTTGGCTCAGTGTTCTGTAACTACGTCACTGCAAAATCTACGGAAGAGCTCGAAAATTCAAGCCCCTTGGAGTGCCGCCATAGAGTTCCATAAGAAGTGCCTATCCGAGAAGGCTGAAGGTCATTGGCCACAGATTAAAGGACGTCAAATCATATTATATCTACCATAGCTTTGATTGGACTGATGTGTCAACATCATGTTTCAAAGTTTTAGCTAGCAGTCATCATAAATCAAGTCAACAATTTCCTGGCAAATCCTTTTCAATCCTTGTCATATGAAGAGAAATTATGAAGATAAATTATGGATAAAATGTATCGGTGCTAATCGGTGATTGGACAAAACATTACGATTTGGAAATCGCAAATTCAACAATGAGTGGTTTGGAAAGAATCAGTGGCTAACTGCAAGCATTGCAAAGCAATCCCCTAGCCTGCTAATCGAAGTGGATGTGTGGTCAAAGTCTGAGTTTAAGGTTCCCTTCCCAAGTTTAAAATGATAAACATCCACATGCCATGGGCCAGAAAAGTTTGAATACATTGGCCATTCTGTCAATCCCAGCATTACTTCTGCCGTCTTCAAAACAATTGGAAACTCGGAAATGGGAAATCCAGACTGGGAAAATAAAATGAATGGTCATCCAAGTCAGGGAACTCTGGCCAAGACATCATGATTCGAGCTGTTTTTTTCCTGAGTTCCCAGTTGTCTTGAATTCACCATAAATCCAGTGAATGCCAGACTTTGACAACATTTTTCTCACTAAGGACCGCCGTGCCACCTTCCTGTTCAAGTGAGCACAGCAAGATGAGTCCAAAATGTATTGTATGCTGCATAAATTATGGAGGTATATCATATGCCAGGGAGATATGTATACTGTAGCTAAGAAAGTAATACTAAGTGTATGTTGTGTAGAAGCTGTTAGTAGCCCATGTGCTTCACCCTAATAATTTGGTCTGTCACATCCTGACCTTAGTTCCTTTTTCTCGATTTTAGTTTGGTCAGGGCGTAAGTTGGGGTGGGCATTCTATGTGTTGTTCTATGTTTTTGTTTCTGTGTTTGGCCTGGTATGGTTCCCCAATCAGAGGAGGCTGTTTATCGTTGTCTCTGATTGAGAACCATACTTAGGCAGCCTGTTTTTCCCACTATGGGTTGTGGGTAGTTGTTTTCTGTGTCTTTCCATACAGAACTGTTTCAGTTTTCATTTATTGTATTTACTTTTGTATTCAGTGTTTGGTTTTATTTCATTAAAATATGGCCACTTACCACGCTGCGCATTGGTCCGATCTTTCCTACTCCTCATCAGAAGAGGACCGTTACATGGTCCCCTTTTATGTAGGTCCTAACAGTTTGTGGGCACTGTTTGTCACCGTTATGGTGCGATTAATTTATTGCTGTGTTGTGCAGTGGCTTGCTGGCATACATCTAAAAGAAATTGGGGAGTTTGCCCACCAGGATTTACATATGCTAAAATCTCCACTGGTCAACAGTCAAACACCAGCCCAAGAACTGGAGGAGAGATGGTGCTGGACTGCAATTAATGCAGTCCAGCAAACTAAACTGACTTTCTCTTGTGGGTGACAAGGCAAGGTGATCCATTTAGGGCTGTTCTGGGGCATAGCTTAGCGTTCACTCCCATGGATGTGAGGCATAGCCAGGGGCCGCCCTCCTGTGGGTAAAATCTTACGCAGTATGGGCAATTGCTACCGGATTTCCCAAGTCGAACATGTACAGCAAGTATTATCTACCATGATGAACAAAAGCTTGGCAAGGCCTAAACTCTCTTATCATATTCTTCCTTTTTCTCTTCATGCCTACTGTAGATTCAAATGATTAGTTGCTGGCTCCAACCTCATGCTGCCGGGTGAGACACATGAAGCTCAGACTATGTGTCTTGTGTGAATATCTTTTAATTATTTTCAGCAGCTGCTGGGTAGGTACTTTGACTTGTTTTATAAGGATTTTTATTGCTAGCCAATGTTGAATTACCACCTTTTTTTCAAGCTAACGTTTGCTAGCTGAAGCTGACAAACCATTTCGGCCTGCTCTAAATTGCATAAATATCCTGCGATGGGACCTAGAAAAACATCACCCAGATAATTATTGACAGGAATGTTTTCACTATTACTAAAGAGACATGGCTTGTTTCTATTGTTTCTAGCAGTTCAAAAGATATGACCCATATATTACCGGCACAATGTTGTTGTTTTTTGTTTTGCGGGGTGTTGGTTGATGGTCAGCATTTATACATACAGGAAGCTAAAGCCAATGCGAATGACCAGTGCACAGGTGTCCAGTGCACAGGTGTTTATCGAGCTGCATGCTGAACTAATGCAGTGGGCAGCTGTAACCTTGGCTGCCTGCAGCAGCTAGTAACGGGGCAAATATTTTCCATCACATGATTTTATTTCAAGTAGGGTGGTTACCTACACAGAAAACGACTAATGTTGGTAGCCATCTAGATGTCACTGTGATACAGTCTACTAGTCAACCGGGAGAGCATGAAAGACCACACTGGGACACAGTGTCCTTTTCAACCACGTGTGATTCTGTTCACTCACTCTTAGCTGTGCGACATATTTCATTGTTTTGCAGGCCAGGGGTGTCTATATACCTCTCCCACTAACTATTTGTTAAATTTAAACATTGTTCTATATAATGTTGTAGTATTAGTAAAACTGTTCACTTGACCAGTAGTATGCAAACACTTGGTGGCATAGAAAGAAATGAAACTGAGTCTTGTAAATAATCTGTATTGTGAAGTTTTTGAAGTAGGTGTATCCACCTGTCCTATTTGTATGTGTTCAATGCCTCAATTGATTTCACAAACTATATTGGATATATGCTGTGGGTTCAAATCAACCCAAGATGATGAGCCCTGAAGATGGGACAAAGTGCATGACAAGGTGGCACAGAGGAAGCCAGCAATTCTCAACCCCTACATTGCCCGCCCCATTCATCCAAGAGCTCACTGAGTTTGAATGAAGAAATCTAGTGAGGGAGCACACACACACACACAACACCAGCTTGATATGTCCGTTGTCACCGGTCTTTTGTCACGGTAACAGCCCTGGTGCTCTCTGTGTCTCATTCTAGTCTTTATTTTTCTATGCTTGTCCTACGGGTGAGAAGATTTAACAAATCAGAATTGAAGATACTTGTTACAGAGCCCCATGAGGAACACCTGATGCTGTTCTGACATCTCTCTTCTGGATGCTTTCTTGGCCAAACTGTTCCTCTGTGTGTTTCACTGCCTCTGAACCCCTTACCCCGAATAGAACTGCCCAAGATCATAGCTCGAGGATGGTACCCAATCCCAATTTTAACATCCTCTCTTTCTCTTTGCCTCTCCCCTCCACAATCAATCAAATGTATTTATAAACCCCTTTTACATCAGCCGATGTCACAAAGTGCTGTACAGAAACCCAGCCTAAGACCCCAAACAGCAAGCACTGTAGATGTAGAAGCACAGTGGCTAGGAAAACTCCCTAAAAGTCCAGAACCTAGGAAGAAACCAGGCTCTGAGGGGAGGGCAGTTCTCTTCTGGCTGTGCCGGGTGGAGATTATAACAGAACATGGCCAAGATGTTCAAACGTTCATTGATGACCTGCAGGGTCAGATAATAATAACAGTGGATGTAGAGGGTGCAACAGGACAACATCTCAGGAGTAAATGTCAGTTGGCTTTCATAGCCGATCATTCAGAGTTAGAGACAGCAGGTGCGGTAGAGAGAGGGTCCAAAACTGTAGGTCCGGGACAGTTGAAACAGGGCAGCAGCAGGTGGACTGTGGACAACAATATAGTTTTAGATTAGTTTTGTTATGAGCTTGTTAGGTTACATACGGTTGAAGTCGGAAGTTTACATACACTTACGTTGGAGTCATTAAATCTCGTTTTTCAACCACAAATTTCTTGTTAACAAACTGTAGTTTTGGCAAGTCGGTTAGACATCTACTCTGTCCGTGACACAAGTAATTTTCCCAACAATTGTTTACAGACAGATTATTTCACTTATCATTCACTGTATCACAATTCCAGTGGGTCAGAAGTTACATACTCTAAGTTGAATGTGCCCCTTTAAACCGCTTGAAAAGTCCAGAAAATGATGGCTTTAGAAGCTTCTGATAGGCTAATTGACATCATTTGAGTCATTTGTAGGTGTACCTGGGGATAAATTTCAAAGCCCTAGATTCAAACTCAGTGCCTCTTTGCTTGACATCATGGAAAATCAAAAGAAATCAGCCAAGACCTCAGAAAAAAATGTGTAGACTCACAAGTTTGGTTCATATCCTTAGGAGCAATTTGAAGGTACCACGTTCATCTGTACAAACAATAGCACGCAAGTATAAACACCATTGACCACGCAGCCATCATACCGCTCAGGAAGGAGACACATTCTGTCTCCTAGAGATGAACGTATCTTGGTGCAGAAAGTGCAAATCAATCCCAGAACAACAGCAAATGACCTTGTGAAGATGCTGGAGGAAACAGGTAAAAAGTATCTATATCCACAGTAAAACGAGTCCTATATCGACATAACCTGAAAGGCCACTAAGCAAGTTAGAAGCCACTGCTCCAAAACCGCCTCTGGCCTGATGAAACAAAAATTGAACTGTTTGGCCATAATGACCATCGTTATGTTTGGAGGAAACGGGGAGGCTTGCAAGCCAGAAGAACACCATCCCAACAGTGAAGCACAGGGGGGTGGCTGCATCATGTTGTGGGTGTGCTTTGCTGCAGGAGGGACTGGTGAGGTAGGAAAATTATGAGGTAGGAAAATTATGTGGATATATTGAAGCAAATATATCAAGACATCAGTCAGGAAGTTTAAGCTTGGTTGCAAATGGGTCTTCCAAATGGACAATGACCCCAAGCATACTTCCAACGTTGTGGCAAAATGGCTTAAGGACAAAAATTCAAGGTATTGGAGTGGCCATCACAAACCCTGACCTCAATCCTAGAGAAATGTGTAGGCAGAACTGAAAAAGTTTGCGCGAGAAGAAGGCCTACAAAGCTGACTCAGTTACACCAGCTCTGTCAGGATGAATGGGCCAAAATTCACCCAATTTATTGTGGGAAGCTTGTGGAAGCCTACCCGAAACGTTTTGACCCAAGTTAAACAATTTAAAGGCAATGCTACCAAATACTAATTGAGTGTATGTAAACTTCTGACCTACTGGGAATGTGATGAAAGAAGTAAAAGATGACATAAATCCTTCTCTACTATTGTTCTGACATTTGACAATCTTAAAATAAAGTGGTAATCCTAACTGACCTAAAACAGGAAATTATACTCGGATTAAACGTCAGGAATTGTGAAAACTGAGCTTAAATGTATAGTGGGGCAAAAAGTATTTATCAGCCACCAATTGTGCAAGTTCTCCCACTTAAAAGATGAGGCCTGTCATGTTCATCATAGGTACACTTCAACTATGACAGACAAAATGAGATTTAAAATCCAGAAAATCACATTGTAGGATTTTTAATGAATTTTATTTGCAAATGATGGTGGAATCTTTTAGTGGGGAGAACTTGCACAATTGGTGGCTGACTAAATACTTTTTGCCCCACTGTATTTGGCAAGGTGTATGTAAACTTCTGACTTCAACTGTATGTGTTTATTATTACTTCTATTTTAAATTATGTTCTTAAATGTTGTTACCAATTTGAATAAATTATTTTATGTACAAATGCATTGTTTTTCTTACATTTCGTTTTCATGTAGAATTTCACTGGAAATGTACAGCATGATCTTGGCACCAGGTTGACAGCTTAATACTATAATTTTGCTTCACAGCGGCAATGCTGTAATATATGTCAAAGTATTATTTTCCTTACTTTGTAAAACATTACAGCATCCCTGTAATTTGCAACAGGGATGCTGTAATATGTTTTTACTTTAAGGAATATACATGTCTTATCAATGCCAATATACTTATTTTCTAAAATAAATATAGCAATCAACAACAACAAATTGATAATATAATAGTAAATTGTTTTTCAATGATATATGACAAATAGTTAAATGATATGACAAATAGTTCAATGATATGACAAAAAGTTCAATAATATGACAAAAGTTCTTTGGGGCCCATTGAGCTCGGTTCCTTGTGCGCTTCATTTTTTATTGCCTGTAGCAAAGGTATAAGAGCACTTCAATGAGTGAAAAGCTGTACTGTAAAAGGAAAAGTACTGTAGTTAAGTAAAATATAAATAAAAAGTTACAGTATTATTAATTGCACTTGAGGGACCATAATAATCTTAATCATCTATCCAAAAGTCTGTAACAAAATACTTAAATTGACAATGGACCAATTTAGGAGGCATACAGTGGACACAGCGTTAACACATGCTGCGCCCTGGCCTCTGGAAGTCGGTGGGTATTATGGGGAGTAAATACCTAAATTGGATGAATAGGCTTTGCTAAAATGAGTGTCTATGGTCTGGGTCAGAGCAATCACAATAGAAAGTGAGGCAGGAAGGGTTGGGGGCACATGCCCCAGGAGACAGCTAGGTGCCAAGGAGGCAACAGGAGGCTGACCACATCTGGCATGTCACCATACCCTGAGAGGTCCTCACCCAACAGGTCACACAAACGCAAAACCTGACCTCTGTAGATTTGGCATTATAGGTTCAAACATGTACAAACACAGTGTGTGGCTACAGAGGGGTGACAAAGGGAGGGAGCTAACAGATGGTCCAGAGCCACCAGGGTCAGAGTCTATATATAAACCACCTTTGTCCCTCCAACACACCTGCTATCAGTACAGGGAAGGCTGGCAGGCTTTCAAATTGCTCTAATTCACCACTTTTCTATTCACTCCTTTCTCATTCACACTCATGTTGCATTCTGGGAGGCCTCCCTTCTCTTTAGGGTTGCAGTGCAAAGTGGTAAGAGATTTTGTCAGAGGTGTTAAAGGGGCATCCTGGAAATTCAAAAACAAAAGCCACATCCTGCCATTTTTTGGTAAACAGTTGAGGGATGGGGCTGGATGAATAAGCCACTTACATTTATAGACAGAGCTATTGATGAGATCTGATCATCCATGACATAAAACAATTGATCGACTACGTTATTGGCACCCTTGATTAAGGTGATCAAAAAAGACAGTATAAAATAAATACAATACTGAGCTATACTGTATGCACACACAAAAACACACAAATGCCCAGAGGAAAAGAAATAACAGGTCCTTGATATGCTTCATCTGCACTTATGGACTGCCTCTTCAATTCTCAGGTTTTCAATGAGTTCAAGTCCAGAGACTATTTTCTGTTGTTCAAGCTCAAATTATTGTTGCTCCAACTTTGCCTTTAATTCTAACTCCCTTAGTTGCACGTCTACGGGATGTATTCTATTACCCATAGTGCCCTTTTCATCAGCCTCTGATGATTTCTTACTCCACCAAAACAGTACCGCTCAACTCTTTACTGCTTTTGTATCGACAGATGCCACTTTGATGTCATAATAGTTTGCAATGATGAGAAGATTTTCCTCAGTACATTTATCTAACTTCTGCAACTTTCAACATTTTTCCACCAATCTTATAACCCCTCAAGGTGGATGTCAATGACAGAAACTCTGCCACAATGGTCTTTTGAACACTCAAATATCTGGGCACACCTGAGATTCAGACTAAGTGATTAGAACAACTAATATACTCATGGGGAAAAATATGCCGGATAAGCCCCTATTATGTTACGTTCCACAGCACGAAAATAAATGATCACTCAACCAGAAGGGACACTAACAAAGTCATTGACTTTGACTAAACAACCAAAACAGGTGGGGGTTCAGGAGGGGTTCTGAAAGACGCTCATGGGGACTGTCCACTGAAAGTTGACCAGCAACAACTGGAACTTAAAAAGACACCCACCATGAGCTCCCCACAAAATTTGCCCAAGGTGCCAACAAAAGAAAACCCATACCAAACTTAAAGATAGGAAGCAAACCAAAAAGTGGAGCAAAACAAATACAAGGAAGATAAGATAAAGGATTGTTTGTCTAGATCTCAAACTAGGGAGAGCCAACTAAAGGTGTTACCCTCCACATCTCTCAAGACACCTGGAGCACTGGGCCAGCCAATTTTAAATAACACCTGGCCACAGTGAAAAACTCCCACTAATGAGACGGCAACCTGCATAGGTGTATGTAATGGCTTTCTTCCGTCGAAGGAGAGTCGGACCAAATGCAGCGTGGTTAGTTCGATACATGTTTAATGAATGAAATAAACACGACAAATACAAAACCAAGAAATGGAACGTGAAAATCCTAGACAGCCTATCTGGTGAAAATCATACACACTGAGACAGGAACAATCACCCACGAAACACTCACAGAAATATGGCTGCCTAAATATGGTTCCCAATCAGAGACAACGATAATCACCTGACTCTGATTGAGAACCGCCTCAGGCAGCCATAGACTACGTAGACACCCCACAAAACCCCAAGATGCACAAAACCCCAAAATGCACATCTCTCAGTAAATAATAACCATCAAGCATTCAACCAAGCCATGGTATAAATAGTATTTTATATTTGAAAATGTATAAAAGGAAATCTGGGGGAGCCAGTTTGAATGGGCCTGATGCAGCTCATAAAATTAATACTAGTATTGCTATCTAATTTACAGGTGCTATGCTTAAGTTTGTTAGTCGAGAGATGCTGATCATCAGCCAGTACAAGCACAGACTCAGTTGATCTACATCCAGCCTCAGCAATACTAACACAGACACAGAACAGCCGGCTTCAGCAAATACTAACACAGACCCAGTACTGGCAGCTTCAGCAAGTACTAACACAGACCCAGTACAGCTGGCTTCCAGCTACAACTAACACAGACCCAATACAGCCGTCTTCAGCAAGAAGTACAAACACAGACCCAGGTGAAGAACAGGCAGCCTCAGCCAGTACTAGCACAACCAGAGGTGTACAGCCAGCATCAGATACCAGCAGCTCAGACCCTAATAGAACAGTTGCTGCTCCACCAAATGACACAGCAGATTGGTCCCCAGTCTTAACAGACTTTATGAGGACTGAGTTAGTGTGCAGAGGTCCATTCAAACCAGGACTGGATGTTTCTTTCCTGAAGACAAGTCTAGAAGAGGTTTCAGGCTTATTACAGAGACAGCTGCCAAGTGGGAAAAGATTACCAGAAGCTGGCTTTCGTAATCAAAAAAACAATGCTGTATATTGCCTTTGCTGTAAGCTATTTTTCTACAAAAGACAACAAAGTAATAAAGGAAGGTGTGAATCACTGGTCAAATATCAATGCCATTCTGAAACACCATGAGGGTCGTCCTGAACACATAAACAATACGATTAAGTGGAGAGAACTTGATCTGCACCTAAGTCGGGGACAGACTCTTGACCACATACAAATGACAATTTTGGAGGCTGAAGGAAAGAGATGGTGGGATGTCCTTACACATTTAATAAGTTTCACCCACCCAGCATTCTGGGGTTCATCAGACAAACTCTTCCAACCAGATAATGGAAACTTCCTAAAAGAGGTTGAAATACTGGGAAAACTTAACCCTGTTATGGAAAATAATCTCAGCAAAATTAAAGATTGAGAGACACATGCCTTGGGAAGCGCACACGGAATATGCTGATCAAGCAAAGAGTGCGACACAAACAACAACACAGAGTTACACATGGAATAAACAAACATAGTCAATAACACAATAGGAAAGAAAGTATATACACAGTGTGTGCAAATGAGTAAAATAAGGGAGGTACGGCAATAAACAGGTCATAGTGGCAAAATAAATACATTTGAGCAATTAAACACTGGAGTGATAGATGTGCAGAAGATGAATGTGCAAGTAGAGATAATGGGGTGCAAAGGAGCAAAAATGACAGGCTATGTACAGGTGCTCTGTGAGGTGATCTGTGAGCTGCTCTGTCACCTGATGTTTAAAGTTAGTGAGGAGATATGACTCTACAGCTTCAGTGATTTTTATAATTTCTTCCAGTCATTGTCAGCAAAGAACTGGAAGGAAAGGCGGCCAAAGGAGAAATTGGCTTTGGGGGTGACCAGTGAAATATACCTGCTATGGGTGGGTGCTAATATGGTGACCAGTGATCTGAGATAAAGTGGGGCTTTACTTAGCAGAGACTTATAGATGACCTGGAGCCAGTAGGTTTGGCGACGAATATGAAGCGAGGGGCCATCCAACGAGAGCATAGGTTGCAGTGGTGGGTAGTATATGGGGCTTTGGTGACAAAAACGGATGGCACTGTGATAGACTACATCAATTTGCTGAGTAGAGTGTTTTGGGGGGCTATTTTGTAAATGACATCGCCGAAGTCAAGGATTGGTAGGATAGTCAGTTTTACGAGGTATATTTGGCAGCATGAGTAAAAGTTGATGTTGCTGGGTGAAATAGGAAGCCGATTCTAGATGTAATTTTGGATTGGAGATGCTTAATGTGAGTCTGGAAGGAGAGTTTACTCTCTAACCAGACACCTAGGAATTTGTAGTTGTCCACATATTCAAGTCAGAACTGTTAGTTAACACAGTGTCCAAAGAAGGGCCAGAAGTATACAGAATGTTGTCGTCTGCGTAAGAGGTGGATCAGAGAATCACCAGCATCAAGAGCGACATCATTGATGTATACAGAGAAAAGAGTCGGCCCATGAATTGAACCCTGTGGCACCCCCCAGAGGTCCGCACAACGGGCCCTCTGATTTCACACACTGAACTCTGTCTGAGAAGTAGTTGGTGAACCAGGCAAGGCAGCCATTTGAGAAACCAAGGCTGTTGAGTCTGCCGATAAGAATGTGGTGATTGACAGAGTCGAAAGCCTTGGCCAGGTCGATAAATACAGCTGCACAGTATTTCCTCTTATCGAGGGCGGTTATGATATTGTTTAGACCTTGAGCGTGGCTGAGGTGCACCCATGACCAGCCCAGAAACCAGATTACAACCTCGTCAAGAACTACAGGAAACGATGATCTCTATAATTGCAAACAAAGGTTTCTGTACCAAACATTAAGTTCTGCTTTTCTGATGTATCAAATACTTATGTCATGCAATAAAATGCAAATTAATTACTTAAAAATCATACAATGTGATTTTCTGGATTTTTGTTTTAGATTCCGTCTCTCACAGTTGAAATGTACCTATGATAAAAATTACAGACCTCTACATGCTTTGTAAGTGGAAACCTGCAAAATCGGCAGTGTATCAAATACTTGTTCTCCCCACTGTATATGATGAACAGAGAGGAGCAGTAGTGTAAAAGAGGGTTTGGAGGGGCACACAATGCAAATAGTCTGGGTAGCCATTTGGTTACCTGTTCAGAGTCTTATGGCTTTGGGGTAAAACTGTTGAGAAGCCTTTGTCCTTGACTTTGGCACTCCGGAACTGCTTGCCATGCTGTCGTTGAAAGAACAGTCTATGACTGGGGTGGCTGGGGTCTTTGACAATTTTTAGGGCCTTCCTCTGACATCGCCTGGTGTAGAGGTCCTGAATGGCAGGCAGTTTAGCCCCAGTGATGTACTGGGCCATACGCACTACCCTCTGTAGCGCCTTGTGGTCGGAGGCCGAGCAATTACCGTACCAGGCAGTGATGCAACCAGTTCTTGCCATGCTCTTGATGTTGCACCTGTAGAACCTTTTGATGATCTGAGGACCCAAATCTTTTTAGTTTCCTGGGGGGGAATAGGCTTTGACGTGCCCTCTTCACGACTGTCTTGGTTTGTTTGGACATTTCCAGTTTGTTGGTGATGTGGACACCAAGGAACTTGAAGCTCTCCACCTGCTCCACTACAGCCTCGTCGATGAGAATGGGGACATGCTTGGTCCTCCTTTTCTTATAGTCCACAATCATCTCCTTTGTCTTGGTTACGTTGAGGGATAGGTTGTTATTATGGCACTACCCGACCAGGTCTCCGACCTCCTCCCTATAAGCTGTCTCGTCATTATCGGTGATCAGGGCTACCACTGTTGTGTTGTCTGCAAACTTAAAACACTGTTACCTTGCCTCAGTGCAGTGGGCAGTTGGGAGAAGGTGCTCTTATTCTCCATGGACTTTACAGTGTCCCAGAACGTTTTAGAGATTGTGCTGCAGGATGCAAATTACTGTTTGAAAAAGCTAGCCATTGCTTTCTTAACTGCCTGTGTATATTGGTTCCTAACTTCCCTGAAAGGTTGCATATCGCGGGGGTTATTTGATGCTAATGCAGTACGCCACAGGATGTTTTTGTACTGGTCAAGGGCAGTCAGGTCTGGAGTGAACCACGGGCTATATCTGGTTCTGGTTCTACATTTTTGAATGGGGCATGCTTATTTAAAATGGTGAGGATAGCACTTTTAAAGAATAACCAGACATCCTCTACTAACGGAATGAGGTCAATATCCTTCCAGGATACCCAGGCCAGGTCGATTAGATAGGCCTGCTCGCTGAAGTGTTTTAGAGAGTGTTTGACAGTGACAAGGGGTGGTCGTTTGACCGCAAACCCATTATGGACGCAGACAATGAGGAGTAGGATAAGGGTATGGCTAAAGGCTATAAGAACTGGTCGTCTAGTACATTTGGAACAAAGAGTAAAAGTAGCAGGAGAACAGCAAGAGAATAGATTCAAGGCATTCAAGGCATAATGTACAGACAAAGGTATGGTAGGATGTGAATACAGTGGAGGTAAACCTAGTCATTGGTGACATGAGAGAGGTATTGTCTCTAGAGGCACCAATTAAACCAGGTGAGGTCGCCGCATGTGTGGGAGCTGGAACGAAAGGATTAGCTAAGGCTTATTGAGCAGGGCTGGAGGCTCTACAGTGAAATAAGACAATAATCACTAACCAAAACAGCAATGGACAAGGCATATTGACGTTAGGGAGAGGCATGCGAGTCGAGTGATCATAGGGTCCAGTGAGTAGCTAGGGCTGGAGACACTGCTATTCAGACAACTAACGGGCCGGGCTGCAGGCTAGCAGAAGGGCCTTAGAGGGACGTCACACGGAAGACGTGTGTTGTAGCCCCCTCGTGCAGTCGTGATGGATCAGCAGGGTTCCGTGTAGTAAAAGGATCCAGGCCAATTGGCAAAATAGGTATAGTAGCCCAAGAAATTGGCTGATGGACTTCTTCAGCTAACAGTCCGATCTGCTCTAGACAGCTAGCAGGCCGCGGCTAGCAGGCTAGCAGATGGGTATTCAGGGACATTGCGATGGAGAAGCCTGTTGAAAAAAAGCTTGGGCGGATTAGGCCGGTAGTCCAGTCGTGATGAATCGGGCGGGGGTCCGGGGGATCGGCAGTATAAGGGATGGACCTCTTCAGCTAGCCAGAGATGGGCCAAGCACAGGCTAGCCTCCAGGCTAATTGATGCTTGCTTGAGGGACAGAGTCGTTAGCCAGGAGTTGCCACTCGGATAGCAGCTAGCTAGCTTCGATGATCCAGGTGAAAAGGTTCAGACCTTGTGGTAGGAATCCGGAGATATGGAAAAATAAGTCCGATATGCTCTGGGTAGAATTGCGCTGAGCAGACTGGCAGGAGTTGTCCAGGCTAAAGGTTAGCTGATGACCGCTAGCAGTGGCTATCTGACTACTAGCTAGTAGCTAGTTAGCTGGCTAGCCCCTGTTGGGGGTTCTGGTTCTAAAGTTTAAAAATAGCAGATCTATACCACATTGGGTGAGATGGGTTGCAGGGGAGTGTGTTGAAGTTGAGGCTAAGAAAAATCAAAACAATATATGCGAAGAAAAAAAAAGTTATAAAATTATATATACACGGGACACGACAAGACGAAGACAAATACGCCTGAATGCTATGCCATCTTGGATACTTTCAATTCTGGTTAGAGACAGTTTGAGCTGTTCTGTGAAGGGAGTAGTACACAGCGTTGTATGAAATCTTCAGTTTCTTAGCAATTTCTCACATGGAATAGCCTTCATTTTTCAGAACAAGAATAGACTGCCGAGTTTCAGAAGAAAGTTATTTTGAGCCTGTAACCTAAGCCACAAATGCTGATGTTCCAGATACTCAACTTGTCTAAAGAAGCCCCATTTTATTGCTTCTTTAATGACAACAGTTTTCAGTTGTGCTAACATAATTGCAAAATCTAATGATAAATTAGCCTTTTAAAATGATAAACTTGGATTAGCTAACACAACGTGCCACTGGAACACAGGAGTGATGGTTGCTGATAATGGGCCTCTGTACGCCTATGTAGATATTCCATAAAAGAATCAGCTGTTTCCAAATACAATAGTCATTTACAAATATTAACAATGTCTACACTGTGTTTCTGATCAATTTGATCATATTTTAACATCTCTGGGATAGGCGGGACGCTTGCGTCCCACTTGGCCAATAGTCAGGGAAAATGTAGAGCACCAAATTCAAATAAAATACTATAAAAATCAAACTTTCATTAAATCACACATGTAAGATACCAAATTAAAGCTACACTCGTTGTGAATCCAGCCAACATGTCAGATTTCAAAAAGGCTTTTCGGCAAAAGCATAAGATGCTATTATCTGATGATAGCACAACAGTAAACAAAGAGAGAGTAGCATGTTTCAACCCTGCAGGCGCGACACAAAACGCAGAAATAAAATATAAATCATGCCTTACCTTTGACGAGCTTCTTTTGTTGGCACTCCAACAAATGTCCCATAAACATCACAAATGGTCCTTTTGTTCATTTAATTCCGTCGATATATATCCAAAATGTCCATTTATTTGGCGCATTTGATCCAGAAAAACACAGCTTCCAACTTGCGCAACAAAATATCTCAAAAGTTACCAGTAAACTTTGACAAAACATTTCAAACTACTTTTGTAATACAACTTTAGGTATTTTAAAACGTTAATAATCGGTCAAATTGAAGATGGGATGATCTGTGTTCGATACAGGAAGACAACAAACTGACGCTACTTTTCGAGTCATGCACCTCCCTCAAAAAGTCCACATGAAGTGACACTCATTCAAGATGGCCGTACTTCTTCATTACACAAAGGAATAACCTCAACCAATTTCTAAAGACTGGTGACATCCAGTGGAAGCGGTAGGAACTGCAAACAAGTCCCTTAGAAATTTGGTTTCCCAGATATTCTCATTAAATAGACAATGACCTCAAAAAAATCTGAATGGTTTGTCCTCAGGATTTTGCCTGCTACATAAGTTCTGTTATACTCACAGACATGATTCAAACAATTTTAGTGTGTTTTCTATCCAAATCTAATACTAATACTAATATGCATATCTTATATTCTGGGGATTAGTAGCAGGAAGTTGAATTTGGGCACGCTATTTATCCAAAAGTGAAAATGCTGCCCCCTATACCGAAGAAGTTTTAATGGACAAAAATGTTTGCTTTTCTTTCAAAAACAATGACATTTCTAAGTTACTTTTGAACGGTAGTGTACATGTGATGTTAAAGCTATTTGCCGATAGCTTGGTGGCATCAGTGGGTCCTTCCCTGGTTTCCGGATTGGTACCACTACCGCCTTCTTCCAAATATCTCGTATTTTCCCCTGCTCCCACAACGAGTTGTACAACACCAAAACCTTATCCAGTGCCTCATCATTAAGATGGGCCAACATAACATAGCACACCTCATCTTTCCAGGTGAGCTTAACTCAGCCCTACCTATTGCCCTTTTACCTCTGCCATGGTAAATGGTGCATTCAACGCATCATTTACATCCTCTCTGCTATCCAGCACTCCAGGATGCTCCTTTCTAGTTGTCTTTCTCTCCCTCTGCCCCTCCTCTGATAAATCTGCAGAGCTATGCACTTCTACAAACGCTTGGGCAATCATCTCTGCCTTCTCATCCCATACCTCCCACTCACAGATTCCTGCCATCACATCACTAGATACCAGTGTGAGGTCCAAGGCAGACTCCCTGTGGCTACATCAATCCTGGTCCATCATTCAGGCACACCAGATCTTTCATTTCTATCAGATTTTCCATCATTTGGACACTTCAAACCATCCCCCCGAAGCATGATGTGGGCATTAAAATCCCCACACCACATTATCATACTTCTATCCTGGCCCTCAACCCTCTCCAGCACGTCTAGGTCCAATATCTGACACGGATTATAGTAGTTCACTACCATTAGCACCCCTCTTCTCAACCACACCTCCACCACCACATTTTCCTGTTCAATACCTCTGCCTAGCATCCTGTAGGGAAGTTCTTGCTTTATAAACATGGCACATCCCCCATTCCCCCTACAGCTCTGTCCCTACAAACCACTACATATGTATGATAAACTCCACATTCGCTATGAGCCATGTTTCCTGCACACAAAATCACATCAGGCTTAGCTTGCATACCTACAATGAACTGCTTGAACTCCTGCCCATTAGCCAACAGGCTTTGAGCATTTCATTGCAGTACTACCGCCATAACTAAGATCCAGTAATACATGATTCCACCCTCAGCTGATTGAGGTCATCTTGAACTTCTTTCCATGTCAACCCTGTCATACTTAGATGTCTCCCAGCAGCTTTCACTATTAGCTGAATCCTCTCTCTTTTAGATTATACTTTAGCAGTGCAATTGATAGCTCCTGCTATGAATGTCATCAGCTTTCTTATCTATGTATACCATATCGCCTCCCACCTGCCCCGTAATCCTCGGTCTAGTTGAACCTGTATCTCCCTGGACCACCCTCACTGCCTAGACGTATGACACCTTTCTCTCCACTCTCACTTGTTGCACGTCCATTGACATAAGCCCACACAACTCATATATACTATGGTTACTTTATTTGGCAGTACCCGGTCCTTGAAGTGTAACAGAATAGTCGGGTTATCTACCCTAACTCCACCCCTTGTTACTTGCAGAACTAGAACGTCTCCCTCAAATTGTCGCTTACCTCTTTATTGCTCACACTCACAGGTACTCCTGATATCACCCCTTTAATCCACTGCTCCCTGATTGATCAATCCAATTGCTCCACAACCCCTTACACTTCCCTATTTGCTTCACTCTGAAAGCGTTTTCCCTCTGTGCCATGTCCTTACAGCACACCAACAAGTTCCCATCTCTTAACACTTTAGCATTGACAACATCCCCAATCAACTCTTTTATCACAGACATCAACCTTATCGGAATCATCACCCCAACTCCCCCTTCCTCCCTAAACTTCAGAATCACTTGATGCTGCTCCTCAACTCCATGCTCCCCTCGCATCTTATCTTGCCCTTCCTCTGCACTTTTTACCTCCAAACTGCCGCTAGCGTTGGAAACTATGTTGCTCTCCTCATTCTTCCTTTTCTGCCTCTTCTGTGCCTCCATAGGCCTCTCGCCCTTTAAACCCCTACTCCCTTTCTCTCCTGCTTTCTTTTTCTTACTCCCTCCTTTATTTGTACCACTATGCTCCATACTTGCTTCACTTTCTTCCCCATCACTATCTCCTACCATCTCTGACCCTGTCACAGCACAGCAATGCCGAACCTCCGCCACAAAGAGTCAAGTTTGATTGATTGTTTTGTCAACGATTTATCGCTAGCCACAGCTTTCCAAACAGTGGTCACTGGTCCACAAAAAAAAACAAATCAGCCCTCCCGAATATGTGATTACAAATCTGACGATTCAGTTCCCTGCAGCAGGGCAAAGTGTCTTCCCGAAGAGAGCAGGAGCAGTACTGGACAAGGACATTATTGTCCACATTCTAGACAAACACAGTGCAGAAAGTACGACTGAAAAGGAGATGTCAGAATTTTTTTTTTTTTTTAAGTGATGATAAGAATTACAGAAAACATATGGCCACCCTGTTGTTGGTTTGCAACAGGCATCCTGTCCAACTAATGAGAATAATCAAACAGGAAACAAAGTGGACTAGGTGTAGAGTGGAATGAGTGCAGAGTGGAAAGAACCTGGAGTTGTTGTTGGCCAAGATGACATGGTGAAAAATGCGGGCACCTATGTCCGGGTGCACCACACACAACTACACAAGGGGAAGAGTGTGATCAAAATAATATTATTGGTGTAAGCATCTCAGGTCAACCAACATGTGACAGAGTCTCTCCGTTGGTAGGTCAGAGTAATGTTCTTTAATGACTTCGCACTTCCATTCCCAGAATAATTTGCAGGCTCTGCTAGCTAGGCTGTTGTGATATCACTTAGTCAGGGACAGCTGGTACAGACACTTTTTTCTGTTCCAGCTCTAGGTTCAAATGATGTTATTTCTAGCTCCTCCATTAAAGGCACATCCAAATGTATCACTTAATACAGTTTTTTTTTTACTTTCTATTTTTTTTATTTTACAATATTGTGATCTTGCATTTTTTTCATAAAGCAGATATATAAGACAGGAGCATATAACAGCATCATGAATGGTAAACTGGCTTAATCATGACTAGATAAAAACATGCATGTTGGTATAAAAGTAGTGTGATGTATCACTTGCCTGATTACATATAGTTGGCTCATTGATGACTAAAACAATTTCACGAATTATTAGTAGCATGTATTAACAGAAGCATGTATTGTGGTCCATTAAATGGGAATCAAGAATGAATGAATGCTGTTCTAAATTAAGTAATCACATAGAGCTGTTTTTAAGTGCTACAGAGACTGTCTAGCACAGGGGTATCCAACCTTTTCTAGCATTAAACTCAATCATGTATGTTTATTTTTACTAGCTTTCAAAAAAGCATGTTCTTTTCTCCACTGCAACTATTCCCCAGGTCCTTGCTATAAAAAAATATGTGTTTTCTGTCAAAATAATGGTTAATAAACAACTCTAATGGGGGCCTTATATTTGTTATTTTTCCTGGGGGGTTTTCTTATTCTTTTTCCTTCAGTTTTCACTCAAAATAAAAATTCAAAATTTTTAGAGTGACACTCAGAGTCCATGTCAATGCATAAATCACATAAGAATACTATTTGAGGTCTGGGATTTTTTTTGGACAAATGTAGATTTTTTTGTGCAATTCCTCTTTAATTGCTCACCTAGCGGGAATGTGTTTGGCTTGCATTGTTTCTATACTGCACATCATGGCAGGGTTTGCAAAACAAATGTGTGCCTGATTTAATACAAATAATCATGATCTCATTCTGTAAGGTAGGCCGACTTTGCAGTTAACATTTAATTAAAGGTTTTTGGGAAAGCCTTTTAAGTCTACCCACAAGACGGTTATCATTAGCACCACTAACTGGCTACACAAACTGATAGACACAATATTGCTTGAAATGACTTTGCAGATATTGTGTTAAGTTTGACTTTTCAAGCCAATTGTGGCTAAACCAAGGAGGGATAATAAAAAATGCGGCTTTGGATAATAGCAGGGAAATTGCAGTGTGTGATAATTGTGAGATTTGTTCATGACAGTTTGCGGTGGAACATGTGATGTACTTTCAGAAATGTTTGGAGAGATGCTCATAGGTGAGCTGGCTGTGAGGTACTGGTAGCTCGCGATTTACATGTTGGAGACCCCAAGACTAGCAGCAGGGTTGGGGTCAATTCCATTTAAATTCCAGTCAGTTCAGGAAGTACACTAAAATTCAATTTCCAAATCTCTTCAATGAGGAAAAATTTGTATTTCACTTCAAGTTTAGTTCACTTTCTGAATTGACCAGAATTTAAATGTAATTCAAATCAAACTTTATTTGTCACATGCGCCGAATGCAACAAGTGTAGACCTTACCGTGAAATGCTTACTTACAAGCCCTTAACCAACACTGCAGTTCAAGAAGAGTTCAAGAAGAGTTCAAAATATTTATCAAATAAACAAAAGTAAAAATTATAAAAAGTAACACAATAACATAACAATAACAAGGCTATATACAGGGGGTACCGGTACCGAGTCAGTGTGCGGGGGTACAGGTTAGAGGTAATTTGTACATTTACATTTACATTTAAGTCATTTAGCAGACGCTCTTATCCAGAGCGACTTACAAATTGGTGCGTTCACCTTAAGACATCCAGTGGAACAGCCACTTTACAATAGTGCATCTAAATCTTTTAGGGGGGTGAGAAGGATTACTTTATCCTATCCTAGGTATTCCTGAAAGAGGTGGGGTTTCAGGTGTCTCCGGAAGGTGGTGATTGACTCCGCTGTCCTGGCGTCACAGTATCGAAGGCAGCCGATAGGTCTAGAAGGATGAGAGCAGAGGAGAGAGAGTTAGCTTTAGCAGTGCTATAATTTCTTGGAACTACTTAGAAAAAGTTCTATGAGGAAAATTCACAGTTGTCAGGCCTAGGGTTGGGTTTGTTATTCTATGAATCACACAATGCATCTCTGATCCTTCTGCACATCTGCCCTTGGAAACAATATCAATAGGTGCCAAATCATCAAATTTTACCCCCCTGTTTTTGTAGAGTAAACGCAGTACTGCTGAGCGTGTGGCAAAAGGCTATCCACCCATGAAGCCTAACCCAACCACATGCTGGACATTACACCGCCACATTATTCAACATACTTGTGTATTTAACACAGTAAGTGAAAACTTCAATACATTTTGATATGACTAAGTCTTTTTGGATAGGAGCGTCAGCTAAATAGCCAAAATGTAATTTATGTTTGAGCCGACATCCTTGGAATTTTCTGCAAATCAAGTGCAGGGCGATGTTGACACAAGTTGATTTGAATCCCAGTCCTACATATCTTTTTCTAATCATATCCAAGCATGTATACTCTCATTGTTCGACTCAATTAAACAAATCAGGTTTCATCTCTCAAGGGGAAAGGAAATAACATAGTCAAGGTGTAAAAGCTGGTAGCAGGACATTTCTGGTTCTCACTGCCTTGGGCTACAGGCAATTTCATTATGTCAAGATCTTTCCCATGTTCATGTAAAACTCCCTTACCACTACTTCTATGCTCCTCTACCAAAGCTTTATAGCCATTCCTCTGGCACTTTCATCCACAATGAAACAATTGTCATTCTGAAAGTGAGAGAGAGAGTGGCTTAAATAAGACCCGCCCGGAGTGCTAAATGCACATATTTTCTCATTCTAACTACATTTTTGGAGGTATAATTCATGAGGGGCGAATGACAGGGTAGCATATGGTGCGCTTGGCATACAGTGAAATATTAAAAAGCTTTGTCAGCACAAAGGCCAGCGTCCCCGCAGGGCACAGGGATCTGCCGGACAAAGACAACACGCCATGACAACCAGTCAGCCATCCTCCGCACACAGACGTCCTCTACATACATGGCCAAAGACAAAGACAGAGAGATGACCCAATCCCACTGTATGTAGTACCAAGGCTCCAGCGACGGGCCCCGACTCAGGATCAAATAGCGTAATTTAGAATTGGCATCATATGAGTGTGTTTCGATCACATTTTGTTTCAGGGTTGAACACATGAACCTGCTTTATCTTGCACATTGGTTGTATCTTTCCAACCTGTGACATTTGTCACCCAAACAGACCTGCATCAGTGAGGGACTACACATAGGCCTACAATAAAGTGAGCAGACCTATTACCATATAATGTGCTATCTCTGTGGCTGGTTAAATATCAACCTGGGCTTTGCAGTAAGGCCGGGCTACTGTAAAACACTTTGTGAGAACAGTTGATGTAAAAAGGGTTTTATAAGCGCATTTGATTTATGATACAATTATTAAAGAGTAATTCCACGACAGCAATGAGAATCCTGACCTAGTGTCTGGATCTGTGTTCTCATGAGACAGAAAGTGAGAGTCAAAGATAGTAAAAAATAAAATAAAAAGTCTCCAATCCAAGATTCTCCAATGCAAGCTGCTAAAGCCCCACCCCAGCAACCCAGAACAGGACTGTCAATTCCCACACGTTAGTCTCATCTTTCAATACCAATATTAATGACACCTCCCCACACTTTGACTTTCAGAGCATTTGCTTGTGTTTCGACAACCAGGGTCTCACAGGTGGTACTTCTCCATAATGACGCTCATATACCCTACAGATGCTGACCTTGTCGAAGGTCAGTCTCCCGGTTAGGGCTCAGCGGTGGCTGCTCGACCAGAATATAGGGGAAAATGTCATCAGCTCTTCATCACAAGAAGGAAACACTCACCATACCTTCACTAATTGGTCATGTAATGAATGCTTGGTTACAAATCTTTAGAATCTCCAGCACAGAGATGTAGTCTCCTGCAGAGAAAAAATACAACAATGAAAGGCCACACAGCAGTACAACATTGTATAGTATCTCTCATGTCCCTAAGGCGATTTCAGCACACACCGTCATGGTTCCTCCTGGCACTAGAGGGCGGCAGAGACCCCCCTAGAGACTTTTATTGGTCTCAGGTGTGTCTTATTATTTCATGATTGTGTCCCTCTTAGAGGTACCCCCCTACCTTTTCAATTTCCACCTGAAGACATACCCAAATCTAACTGCCTGTAGCTCTGGCCCAGAAGCAAGGATATGCATATTCTTGGTACCATTTGAAAGAAAACACCCTGAAGTTTGTGTAAATGTGAATTGAATGTAGGAGAATATAACACAATAGCTCTGATTTAGATAATACAATGAAAAAAAACATATTCAGATAGGATGATGGGGACAATTTCAGTGAAAAATATAAGAGGGCAACAGTACAGAATGATAAGTTTCAGAATGATAACTTCCAAAATGAGTGTGCTACATGACATTTATCATGAAGTCACCCAGGTGTCCCACACAAGTAGCCCAAATGTACCCAAGTGGCCAAATTGGTGAAGGTATACATTTTGAAACAAATAACTATATACAAAATGGCAAAATGGTATTCTAACACACCCCCCCCCAAAAATGGAGAAAATAATATGAAGAAAAAAATATATACATTTACAAAATAACATAGGTAACTATTTACACACTTTCAATATTTGGAAGACCCTCAGTCCTCTATCAAATCAAAAAAAATATATATATATAGAGTACAGGGAACATAAGGTTGAATATATTATTATAGACCTGCTAGATCTACTGTCTCTTTTATATTATGACATTTCAGCTAGATCTACTGTATCTATTATATTATGACAGACCAGCTAGATCTACTGTCTTTATTATATTACAACAGACCAGCTGTATCTACTGTCTCCATTTCACTTTGGCCATTGTTGTGGGCCTGCCCTCCCCTCAACAGCCTCAAATAGGTTATTTCATGTGGGTTGGGGTGGGGCGGCAGACACATTTAATCACTTTTCATTACATCATTTCATCACATTACATTTTTATATATTTCTTATAAAAATTTTTTTTAAATAATAATATTTTATATTATTAATTTCAAACAAGGGCAATAGCATGAGAAGAACCTACCAGTCCAAAACGGTGACATTGTTCCTCTTCTGCAGGCACCATTACAGATTATACACAGTGGCTACAATGGTGTCCTCTCTGTTCAAAAAATATTCCTCCACTTGGGAATCGCTAAATGAATCGTTCTACAACAATCTCTGTCTCGCTTTTCCGATCAATTTCTTCTAAAATTGTGTGTACATCTGTGTATTTAGACTTAGATTTAGCTTTCCCTGACTTAGTCGCCATACTGATTGATATATAAACAGCTGAATCTGCATGTTTACCAAAACAATGCTGTGCGTAAAATGCGTAGCTCCTTCCGGAATAAAACTTCAATAGAGAATGACTCTCTTTACGCCGGAATTTACTACATGGGTTGGTCTTCCAACACACAACCATTGGATATTGCTGTTTACCTCAGCTCATTGGATACCCAGCTAGATTTCAAGACGATCAGTGGTCATTGGGTTCAAATACAGTCAATCAATGAAACAGTGGTCATATCAGTGGTGCACAGTGATGTCATTACTTGTTGTCTTCAAATTGGTTTCTTTCAGTCAATACGTCCCGCGAAATGGCCCATCAGGTTTGGTTGTGTTACAAACAAACCAGTTGATTGCAATGAAACCAAACATGACTGGAAAAGACACATTCTGTGTGGGTTATTTACCTGGAATGTGTCGTCGAAAATGGAATGAGACGGAATTCACGACACAAGCGGTTCACAAAATGTTTCGTGTTAGGCTATAAAAACTGATTTTATCAAACAAAAGATCATTCATTGTGTAACAATGAGTATTGGGATTGCAAACAGATGAAGATCGTCAAAGGTAAACAATTTATTTTAATGCAGTTTGTGATTGTGTTACGCCTGTGCTGGTTGAAATAGTTGTTTTTTATGGGGCTCTATCCTCAGATAATCGCATCGTATTTTTTCGCAGTAAATCATTTTTTAAATCTGACAACTCAGTTGGATTAGCAAGATTCTAGGCTTTCGATACATGTGAGACACTTGTATTTTCATTCATGTTTAATATGACTATTTATGTAGCGATCACCGTATGTTGTGGAATTTCAGCCCGCTACCGGGTTCCGTGCTCAGAGAGGTTAATGACAAAAGTTCTTAATATGAATTTCCCAAGTAAAAATGAAGGGAAACATCTGGGGGACATGACACAATTCTTAGTGTCAGTTAAAAAATATGATTTTTTTAATAATAAAGTTTAAATTAATGCTGTATTTATTTTAATTAATTATACTGAACATTTCAATTTATATACAAAATCTTTTAACATTTTATTTTGGTGACCCAATACTTCAGAGGGACTGAAATATTACTTGAGCCCAAGAATGACCTGTATCTTTGTGCATTCAAGTTGCCATTTGCAAAATGCAATTGTGTTCGTTGTGCGTAGCTTATGTCTGCCCATACCATAACCCCACCTCCACTATGGGGCACTCTGTGCACAATGTTGACATCAGCAAACCGCCGTACACGTGGTCTGCGTTCGTGAGGCCGGTTGGACGTCCTACCAAATTCTCTAAAACGATGTTAGTAGAGAAATGAACATTCAATTATCTGGCAACAGCTCTCGTGTACATTCCTGCAGTCAGCATGCCAATGTTATGCTCCCTCAAAACTTTAGACATCTGTGGCATTGTGTTGTGTGACAAAACGACACGTTAGTGGCCTTTTAATGTCCCCAGCACAAGGTGCACCCGTGTAATGCTGTTTTTATCAGCTTCTTGATATGCCACACCTGTCAGATGGATGGATTATCTTGGAAAAGGAGAATTGCTCACTAACAGGGATGTAAACAAATTTGTGCTTAACATTTTAGAGAAATAAGCTTTTTGTGCATATGGAACATTTCTGGGATCTTTAATTTTAGCTCATGAAACATGGAACCAACACTTTACATGTTGCGTTTATATATTTGTTTCGGGGTATATATTTGTGATGGGATGTATAGACAGTATCTGATTCTTCAACCGCAGGGGGGCGCTGTGATACCATTCCATTGCGGACAGTCCCCTTTGAAATGAATAACATCCGGTGCAACGCAACGTACTGCTCAGATGTAATGTGAGTCAGAGGGTGATATTTCATTCTCAGAAAGAATGCACCCCAAAACATTAAGGCCCCCATCTGAGGGGGATTATAATACCTCGAAACATGAGGTATATACTTAATATACATTTTAAAATTGTGACAATGGTACAGTTAGATTACCCATGTGTAACTCTGTTGTTGTTTTTGTCGCACTGCATTGCTTTATCTTGGCCAGGTCACAGTTGTAAATGAGAACTTGTTCTCAACTGGCCTACCTGATTAAATAAAGGTGAAATAAAATAATAATAAATTAAATAAATAAATAAATAAATAAAACATACAAGCTGATGTACCTGGATACAGCCTGAAAATTAAGCCTTCAACAGGACCCTAACATGGGGGTCGGCGTCCCTGATGGCTCACCAGAAGAGATGGATAAACCCCAGAGGTGCCTTATTGCTATTATAAACTGGTTTCCAACGTAATTAGAACAGTAAAAAAAATGTTTGTCATACCCGTGGTATTTCAGCCAATCAGCATTCAGGGCTAGAACACCCGATTTATAATCCTAAATGATTAATTACAACTGTGTGCTGCCCCTTTTGCCATGGTTTCTGCTAGGGTTCTATCTACCCTTTGTGTATGTTAAATGAAGAGAGAACAGCTTTCGAGTGGCACAGCTGTCTAAGGCACTGCATCTCAGTCAGTGCAAGCGGTATCACTGCTGTCCCTAGTTCAAATCCAGGCTGCATCACATCCGGCAGTGATTGGGAGTCATATAGGGTGGTGCACACAGTTGTCTGGTTTTGGCCGGGGTAGGCTGTCGTGGTAAATAAGAATTTGTTCTTAACTGACTTGCCTAGTTAAATAAAGGTTACATTTGAAAAAGAGAGGAGAGAAAAAAAGAACGTTTCTCTTAATAAGGAATGCGCTGGTTACTACGCAGAGAAAAATAAAACCATGGGTATGTGGCTGCCTTAATGAAGGGAAGAAATCACGGTGTTGCCTAATTTCTTCCAGAATACAACAAAGTAAATACTGTTGTTTTAAAATTGTGACGTGCAGACAGTGTAAGCAGGGTAGGCAGTAAAAAAGCTTGTCTGTAAAGCAAAATAATATTGAATTAAGAATATATATTTTCTCCGGCGTAAAAAAAGATATTGGCCAAAGACATCCACTTGGTGTGCTCTGCTTGCCTTGGGCTGTAACATGCCCAGGAAAACTTGGCCTCCCCTGACTCCTGTTCACACTGTGCCCTCTTCATTATGAAGAGCCTCCATTGCATGCTAGCACGCCAACCTAGCCTGAGTCAACAGGACCCTAACATGGGGGCCGGCGTCCCCAATGGCTCACCAGAGGCGATGGATATCCCCACAGGGAATCGTGGAGCGACGGCTAGCTGGGGCGACCAAGACAACGCCTTTGCCCCACTGTTGGAGGACTCTAGCAACGAACTCGCGGCCTCCCTGCTGGGCTTCCTGATTGGAGACGATAACGACTCCACAGGGTTTTCCGACAGCCTCCTCAACATCCCAAATGCTATATAGTCCTAAATAGCATCATTGAGGATATATGAATGATAAAGTATGGTTACATTTAATTTGCTGTGTTAACCCTACCCTTTGGGATGACTTTGATAGCAACAGTGAATCTCTCAACCATCATTATGATAGTGTAACATATGTGAAACGGCTAGCTTAGTTAGCGGTGCGCGCTAAATAGCGTTTCAATCGGTGACGTCACTTGCTCTGAGACCTTGAAGTAGTGGTTCCCCTTGCTCTGCAAGGGCCGCGGCTTTTCTGGAGCGATGGGTAACGATGCTTCGTGGGTGACTGTTGTTGATGTGTGCAGAGGGTCCCTGGTTCGTGCCCGGGTATGGGCGAGGGGACGGTCTAAAGTTATACTGTTACAATAGCACATTGGAAACAGTCGGTGACAAATATCCAAGCTAAGCAGGGCACCACTTACTGGAGAGTTAATCTCGCTACAGATACTCCCATCCAGGGTTTTAATTATGTAAACACAAATCTATTAACACTTAGGGAATTATCACCAACAGCTAAAACAAATAAACATTAAAGACATGTTTAAACCGTGTCCATTTTTTTTTAACAATAAAAATACATTTTGTTTAAAAAAATCCAGCAATGCAATTACATTGAACATTACACAAGGCTGTGAATAGGGTAGCTTTTCCCTGAGCTGGAGGAATAATGGTTCTTGCCTCTCTGCCTGCTGAAGGTACTGCATATTGGTTCCAACAATAAAAGTAACATCAAAGAAAGTTAGCCGGTCTGTTAGGAAATGCCTTTGTTACACCATCTGAATAAGGACATTTCTTCGGTGCGTCAAAAAAACTCTAAATTGGGGAGATGGGACACTAAATTCTATTCAAATTATTATTACATTGCTCTTTCATTTACAAATCTCATGAAATCACAGCAATTATTTGAAATAATGATTGATGGAGCTATGTAATCCCAACACTTAACTACAGCAAATATATTTAAATTGCAATAAATAAAGGTTAACTTACATATTTTTCTTCATGCTGGGCATGAGAGCTGACTTAAAGATTAACTACACTCAGAAGTTTCTTTGATTTTTCCCAGTCCTCAAAAGTTGTCCCCTGATGTGGTTTAACGGTTGTTATGAACAGAGAAAATGCCAATTTGTTGTGAAAAATAGGGGGAAACCAGATTTTTTTTTGGGGGGGGAATACAAAACCTGGAAAAACAAAACTTTAAAAAATGTCATATGGGATAAAAAAAAAAGTCATTTTCAACTGCACTTTAGAGTGTGTCATCCTGCAGCACAGCATTTTGGGGAAAGTTGAGGTCAGGTCCAATACTGGCTATGTAACTAAGAGGAAAAGAGGTTGGACCATCCTAGAGTAATAAAATATAATACATACAATTTAGCAGATGCTTTTATCCAAAGCAATTTACAGTCAGTCATGCATGCAAATATTTTTATGTGTGGGTGGTTCCGGCAATCGAACCCACTATCCTGGTGTTGCAATGCTCTACAAGTTAAGAATGCTTTGTGAAACCTCAATTTAATATGATTTATAAAGCCTTTATTAAGCAATACCTATGCCACCCTTTATAATATTTGACATTGGTGGTTATGTCACACTGTTATACCACATTTAGAAACCTTTTATAGAGCATGACATACGGTTATAGATGACACATTTGTGACACATTTATGTAGTGTTTATGAAGGCTTCCCGAAAGGCTTTATAAGCTGCACATCATTCAAAGCGGGACTGGGATGGTAAATGTATTTGAAAATGTGTGACTGTGTTTTCTTTTGGAATGAATGTAAAACAGCTCTTTTCTATGAAGAGATTATTTGAAATCAGGGCTGTTGGAGTTAATCAGTTAACTCAAGTTAACTTTTTACAATTTCAGTGCACAGATATTATTTTCTTGTGATTAATGGCATTATCTGAAAGCGTTCAAATTACACTAAAAACATCCTAAATTCATAATCAATACAGATATAAATAACAATGTGATGTCAAAACAAGTTGACATGTGATGTTAAAGAAAGTGTGCTGTATCAATTTACCAGATTTTGCTAACCGTTACTTTGGACAAAATCAAGACGTCAATATTATTGTAATGCTTTTTATAGAAGAAATCTTAAATTACAGCTTATTCTGATTTAAATTATGAATTTGCAATGAACTATGATTAATCACAGCAAATTCTGCAACTATTTTCATTATATTTTTTTTAAAGTTTGGCAGCCCTATTTTGAACTGAACAGTCAATATTCTTAGAGGAGAGAAATTGATAATAGACATTGGAAGAGAAACCTAGTGTCGGCCCTCTTGGTCTAATGGTCTAATTCTGCTGTGGGAGGCCTAGGTTCTAATCCAGCTGGTTACAAAAGCACAAGTGAAATTTAGAATATCACATGTGAAATGTTTGGAAGCCACATGTATGAGTCATGTGAAAAATACATGTGAAACTTTACACATCTGAAAACCAATTGTCTGACATGAAAAAAATTGAAAAATAAATAACCCAGTGATTTGTTCATACATGTGTCCCGAAACCACATTTTTTCTAACGTGTATTTTCCCGTGATTTTTTATCATTTTCTTTTGTAAGGGAAGCTTTGTGTCATTTCCCTGTAACCCCTATCTATGTCATGACAAAAGAGAGATGTGATTTGTGCGTGCGTGCGTGCTTGATTGATTGAATTCAGCCCTTTAGTCTCTGTAAAAAGTAAAAATAGCATTTACTTTCATAATTCATAGCTCTAAATGAATAACATATTAGCTGCCTCTATAGCCAAAATTTCAACATTTAGATGCCAATGTATTTTCTGCAACAACACACAACAACAACACACTCATACATTATAAACATTATAAACACGCTGGTTCCAGTGACTCCTAGGCCTAGAGACGACGAGAGATGATTGACTATCAGCTGATCAGAACAAATAATGGAGATAGCTAGTAAGCTATGCTGTCGAAACAAACCTGTTTTTACTTGATTTGAGTTTGTTCTGCTGCTGACATCTGACTCTTACTAACAAGCAGCCAAATTGCCCAATTGTTTGTCCCTAACAGTGAGAAACACTGATGAGAGATCCACCACAAAAGAAGCCTACCAGTACTCAAGTCCCCCCGCCCGGCGCCTGCAGCCAGTGGCCACTGCATGCAAGTCAGATGAGTGCACTCTTGGGGCAGGAGGGCGTGGGACTGGGAATTTTCTGAGGCTCAAGAGCTTATGAAATGATCTAGTTTGATGTGCAATTCTACCGAGCTGCGAAGGCACGTTTTCATAGGAGGGTAAAAGGGCAGGTGCTTCCAATAAATGTATTTCTATGGATGAAACACCATCAAGAATATTCTCCGCCCTCAGCTCTCCAGCCATGGCTCTGCAAATGTGAACTAATGGTGTTGTGATTATCCACCTAACTGAGTGGCGTGTGGCTAACCACAGGGCAATTACCACGGCTGGCCTCTTAGTAGGCTTTCCGAGCAATTGGCCCAGGCCTGGGAGATGAACAGCCCACTGGGCACACCACGTCATTTCAACGTGGATAATTGGGTAATATTTGGTTGAGATGTTGATCAATGACATTACACCCTATATTCAACCACAATGTCTGATTTTTGGTTTAGCTGTCACCAAAATGTCTATCACTGCACTCTCAATCATTTAAAAGCACAGCAAGAACAAATGGAAATACAATGTCTGATTTTGTATTTATTTATACAACATATTCATGTGTTATCACTGTGCTTCATCTAATTGCAAAACCAAATTACCTGGATTGCAGTTGAGATTACATTAAATGTACAGGGTGCAGGTGATCAATGACGTTTGAGATTCTGCAGAGATTATTACAGCAATTGTGAAAATCTCCACAGACCAGCGAAGACCTATGCATGCTATCTTGAACATGATGACATAATAATACATTTGTATAGTAAGCTCAAAATGTGTCAATGGATGTGTAACTCATTTTAAGGTTGAATGTTACATTAGTTTGTTAGATTACATATTTAACCTATATATACAGTATATATATGTATTACAAAAGTTATATTGAATATTGCTTATCCACGCTTGGATTGCGTCCTACCTGACAGGTCGCTCCTACCAGGTGGCGTGGCGAGAATCTGTCTCCTCACCACGCGCTCTCACCACTGGCGTCCCCCAGGGCTCTGTTCTAGGCCCTCTCCTATTCTCGCTATACACCAAGTCACTTGGCTCTGTCATAACCTCACATGGTCTCTCCTATCATTGCTATGCAGACGACACACAATTAATCTTCTCCTTTCCCCCTTCTGATGACCAGGTGGCGAATCGCATCTCTGCATGTCTGGCAGACATATCAGTGTGGATGACGGATCACCACCTCAAGCTGAACCTCGGCAAGACGGAGCTGCTCTTCCTCCCGGGGAAGGACTGCCCGTTCCATGATCTCGCCATCACGGTTGACAACTCCATTGTGTCCTCCTCCCAGAGCGCTAAGAACCTTGGCGTGATCCTGGACAACACCCTGTCGTTCTCAACTAACATCAAGGCGGTGGCCCGTTCTTGTAGGTTCATGCTCTACAACATCCGCAGAGTACGACCCTGCCTCACACAGGAAGCAGCGCAGGTCCTAATCCAGGCACTTGTCATCTCCCGTCTGGATTACTGCAACTCGCTGTTGGCTGGGCTCCCTGCCTGTGCCATTAAACCCCTACAACTCATCCAGAACGCCGCAGCCCGTCTGGTGTTCAACCTTCCCAAGTTCTCTCACGTCACCCCGCTCCTCCGCTCTCTCCACTGGCTTCCAGTTGAAGCTCGCATCCGCTACAAGACCATGGTGCTTGCCTACGGAGCTGTGAGGGGAACGGCACCTCAGTACCTCCAGGCTCTGATCAGGCCCTACACCCAAACAAGGGCACTGCGTTCATCCACCTCTGGCCTGCTCGCCTCCCTACCACTGAGGAAGTACAGTTCCCGCGCAGCCCAGTCAAAACTGTTCGCAGCTCTGGCCCCCCAATGGTGGAACAAACTCCCTCACGACGCCAGGACAGCGGAGTCAATCACCACCTTCCGGAGACACCTGAAACCCCACCTCTTTCAGGAATACCTAGGATAGGATAAAGTAATCCTTCTCACCCCCTTAAAAGATTTAGATGCACTATTGTAAAGTGGCTGTTCCACTGGATGTCTTAAGGTGAACGCACCAATTTGTAAGTCGCTCTGGATAAGAGCGTCTGCTAAATGACTTAAATGTAAATGTAAATATTGAACATTTAAAGGACTTGTACACTATATATACAAAGGTACGTGGACACCCCTTCAAATGAATGGATTCGGTTATTTCAGCAGCACCCGTTGCTGACAGGTGTAATGAAATCGAGCACACAGCCATGCAATCTCCATAGACAAACATTGGCAGTAGAATGGCCTTACTGAAGAGCTCAGTGACTTTCAATGCGGCACAGTCATAGGAGGTCACCTTTCCATCAAGTCAATTCATAAAAATGTTGTCCTACTAGAGCTGCCCCGGCCAACTGTAAGTGATGGTATAATGAAGTGGAAACATCTGGAAGCAATAATGGCTCAGCTGTGAAGTGCTAGGCCATACAAGCTCAGAGAACGGGAATGCCAAGTGCTGAAGCGTGTAGTGCGTAAAAAACGTCTGTCTTCGGTTGCAACACTCACCATTGAGTTCCAAACTGCCCCTGGAAGCAATATCAGCACAATAACTTTTAGTCAGAAGCTTCATGAAATGAGTTTCCATTGCCAAGCAGCCACACACAAGCCGAAGATCACCATGCACAATGGCTGGAGTGGTGTAAAATTTTCCGCCATTGGACTTTGGAGCAGTGGAAATGCATTTTATGGAGTAATAAATCACGTTTCACCATCTGGCAGTCCAACGGATGAATCTGGGTTTGGCGGATGCGAGGAGAACGCTATCTGCCCCAATGCATTATGCAAACTGTAAAGTTTGGTGGAGGAGGAATAATGGTCTGGGGCTTTTTCCTGTTTCAGCATGACAATGCCCCCGTGCACAAAGCGAGGTCCATACAAAAATAGCTGAGATCGGTGTGAAAGAACTTGACTTGCCTGCACAGAGCCCTGACCTCAACCCCATCGAACACCTTTGGGATGAATTGTAAATCCGACTGCGAGTCAGACCTAATCGCCCAACATCAGTGCCCGACCTCAATATTGCTTCTGTGGCTGAATGGAATTAAGTCCCCGCAGCAATGTTCCAACAGCTACTGAAAAACCTTCCCAGAAGAGTGGAGGTAGTTATAGCAGTAAAGGGAGGACCAACTCCATATTACTGCCCTTGATTTTGGAATGAGATGTTCGAAGATGTCACACTCTGACCATGATTTGCGTTGTTTGTTTCTATGTTTTGTTTGGTCAGGGTGTGATAGGAGTGGGCATTCTATGTTGTATGTCTAGTTTGTCTATTTCTATGTGTTTTGGTCTGATATGGTTCTCAATCAGTGGCAGGTGTTTGTTGTTGTCTCTGATTGGGAACCATATTTAGGTAACCTATGTTGTATTGTAGTTGGTGAGTTATTGTCTATGTGATGTTGCATGTTTGCACACAGTATTGATAGCGGTCACGTTCGTCTTATTATTTTGTTTGTTTGTTTAGTGTTCGTTGTGTTCTTTCATCTACATTAAAATAATGTATTCACACCACGCTGCGCTTTGGTCTCCTCACTACGACGATGGTGACAGAATAACCCACCAACAATGGACCAAGCAGCGTGGTAAAGGCCAGCAGCAGCAGCAGCAGCAGCAAAGAACGCAGGACTCATGGACTTGGGAGGAGATTCTAGATGGCGACGGACTCTGGGCACAGCCCGGGGATTTGATGTCACCTGGGTCAGCTCTAAAATACTTGTCCTGAGGTGCATGCTAGCCGTCTGGGGAAGACTGTGCCAGCCCCCCGCACCAGGCCTCCTGTGGCCTCCCTAACCCTGCACGTCCTGTGCCAGCTCGGAGTTACAGTTCCCCAGAACCGTGCTTACCGTGGGGGGCGTTGTACTGGTCAGGCACCGTGTTATGCGGTAGAGTGCACAGTGTCCCCAGTATGCGTGCTTAGCCTGGTGCACTACATCCCAGCTCCCTGCATCTGCCGGGCTAGTGTGACAATCCAGCCAGGGCGGATGGTGCCAGCCCTGCTCTCATGATCTCCAGTGCACCTTCACGGTCCGGTCTATCCGGTGCCATCTCCACGCACCAGCCCTCCGGTGGCAGCCCCCCGCACCAGGCTTCCTGTGCGTCTCCAGAGCCCAGTGCTCCCTGTTCCTCCTCCCCGCACTCGCAATGAGGTGCATGTCCTCGTGCAGAACCACCAGTGCCGGCACCACGCACCAGGCCTACAGTGAGCCTCGCCTGTCCTGTGCTGCCAGAGTCTCCCGTCTGTCCCGAGCCGCCAGAGTCTCCCGTCTGTCCCGAGCCGCCAGAGTCTCCCGTCTGTACCGAGCTGCTAGAGTCTCCCGTCTGTCCCGAGCAGCTAGAGTCTCCCGCTGTCCCGAGCTGCTAGAGTCTCCCGTCTGTCCCGAGCTGCTAGTCTCCCGTCTGCCCCGAGCTGCTAGAGTCTCCCGTCTGTCCTGAGCTGCTAGAGTCTCCCCTCTGTCCCAAGCTGCTAGAGTCTCCCGTCTGTCCCGAGCTGCTAGAGTATCCCGTCTGTCCCGAGCTGTCAGAGTCTTCCGTCTGTTCCGAGCCGTTGGAACCGCCAGTCAGCCAGGAACCGCCAGAGCTGTCAGCCAGCCGGAACCTGCCAGAGCCATCAGTCAGCCGGGGCCTGCCAGAGCCGTCAAGTCAGCCGGGACCTGCCAGAGCCGTCAGTCAGCCGGGACCTGCCAGAGCCGTCAGCCAACCGGGAGCTGCCAGAGCCGTCAGCCAGCCGGGAGCTGCCAGAGCCGTCAACCAGCCGGGACCTGCCAGAGCCGTCAGTCAGCCGGGACCTGCCAGAGCCGTCAGCCAGCCGGGAGCTGCCAGAGCCGTCAGCCAGCCGGGAGCTGCCAGAGCCGTCAGCCAGCCGTCAGTCAGCCGGGACCTGCCAGAGCCGTCAGCCAACCGGGAGCTGCCAGAGCCGTCAGTCAGCCGGGACCTGCCAGAGCCGTCAGCCAGCCGGGAGCTGCCAGAGTCGTCAGCCAGCCGGGAGGTGCCAGAGCCGTCAGCCAGCCGGGAGCTGGAGGAGCCGTCAGCCAGCCGTTAATTTCAGAATGGGTGGCAAGGAAGAAGTTAGTCCTAAATATTTCAAAAACTAGAAGCATTGTATTTGGGACAAATCATTCACTAAACCATAAACCACAACTAAATATTGTAACAAATAATGTGGAAATTGAGCAAGTTGAAATTACTAAACTGCTTGGAGTAACCCTGTATTGTAAACTGTCATGGTCAAAACATATTGATACAACAGTAGCTAAGATGTGGAGAAGTCTGTCCATAATAAAGTGCTGCTCTACTTTCTTTACAGCACTATCAACAAGACAGGTCCTACAGGTTCTAGTTTTGTCACACCTGGACTACTGTTCAGGCGTGTGGTTAGGTGCCAGAAAGAAGGACTTTGTAGCAATTGGTTCAGAACAGGGCAGCACAGCTAGCCATTGGATGTACACAGAGAGCAAACATGAATAACATGCACGTCAAAGTGGACGAGAGATTGACTTCATCACTACTTGCATTTGTGAGAGATATTGACATGTTGAAAGCACTGAGCTCTCTGTTTAAATGACTAGCCTACTGCTCAGACACCCACGCATACCCCACAAGAAATGCCACCAGAGGTCTCTTCACAGTCCCCAAGTCCAGATAGGACTATGGTAGGTGCACAGTAATACATAAAGCCATGACTACATAGAACCCTATTCCACAGTAAGGTAACTTATGCAAGCAGTAGAATCAGATTTTAAAAAACGGATAAAAATACACCTTATGGAACAGCGGGGACTGTGAAACAACACAAACATAGGTGCAGACACATGCATACACAAACATGATAACATACACACTATACACACACGTACAGATGGATTTTGTGTTGTAGATATGTGGTAGTGGAGTAGGGGCCTGAGGGCACACAGTGTGTTGTGAAATCTGTTGAATGTATTGTAATGTTTTTAAAATGGTATATTACTGCCTAAGTTTTGCTGGACCCCAGGAAGAGTAGCTGCTGCCAAAGGGGATCCATAATAAATACAAATAGTCAGGTACAAATATGATAGGTATGCAGGGCTGGGATTGCTGAAAACCCTGGGAGACCCAAGGGTAGCTGTAGATAGATTCATTCTCAAGGAGTTGCTGCCCAGACTATAGTAATTGTTTTCTTCTGATAGTGAAGATCTGGCATTGTTTTATAAGGAATAAATTCAACATATTCTTTACAAGGTTTGTCTATGTTGAAATTTGGTTACCATGACGACCTATACCTGTGGTTGAAATGTCACCCTCAAAACAACAGTTTGACTGTATTTTCCACATTGATTCCACCTCACAATACGTTGTCAAATTTACAAAAGAAATGTTGATTCAACCAGTTTGTGCCCAATGGGAGGTCTGCCCAATTCAAGCACAGGGGACTCTCATCTAATATAGTCAGAAGAATAAGATACCAAACATCAAGTAAGTAGGTATATTACTATCTATGATATTATATGCCTCTGATAAATGGAGCTGAAATAATAAGACAGGGAGGTTTAAAGCTAGAATCCATTCAATAATAACACAGTTACCCCACGTCTGTTTTGGTAAAAAGCTGAGGGATGGGTCTGAAGAATTGTAACCACTCACAAATTCATAGAAAGGGCTATGGATGCAAGAACTGACCATCCAGGATATCAAAATGATAGTGTTAACCATGTTTTTAGGCTGTACAGTGCCCTGCAAAAGTATTCATCCCCCTTGGCGTTTTTTCCTATTTTGTTGCAATACAACCTTGACTTAAAATTGATTTTTTAAATTGGATTTCATGTAATGGACATAGACAAAATAGTCCAAATTGGTGAAGTCAAATGAAAAAAAATGACTTGTTTTTAAAAATTCTTTAAAAAAAAAAAACGGAATAGTGGTGTGTGCATGTGTATTCACACCATTTGCTATGAAGTCCCTAAATAAGATCTGGTGCAACCAATTAACTTCAGAAGTCAAATAATAAGTTTAAAAAGTCCACCTGTGTGCAATCTAAGTGACACACACATGATCTCAGTACATACAGTTGAAGTTGGAAGTTCACATACACTTAGGTTGGAGTCATTAACATTTGTTTTTCAACCACTCCACGCATTTCTTGTTAACAAACTATGGTTTTGGCAAGTCGGTTAGAACATCTACTTTGTGCATGACACAAGTAATTTTTCCAACAATTGTTTACAGACAGATTATTTCAATTATCATTCACTGTATCACAATTCCAGTGGGTCAGAAGTGTACATACAGTAAGTTGACAGTGCCTTTAAAAAGCTTGGAAAATTCCAGAAAATTATGTCATGGCTTTAGAAGCATCTGATAGGCTAATTGACATAATTTGAGTCAATCGTAGTTGTACCTGTGGCTATATTTTAAGGCCTACCTTCAAACGCAGCGCCTCTTTGCTTGAAATAATGGGAAAATCAAAAGAAATCAGCCAAGACATCAGAAAAAAATTGTCTGGTTCATCCTTGGGAGCAATTTCCAAACGCCTGAAGGTACCATGTTCATCTGTGAAAAACAATAGTAAGCAAGTATAAACACCATGGGACCACGCAGCCATCATACCACTCGGGAAGGAGACGCGTTCTGTCTCATAGAGATGAACATACATTGATGCGAAAAGTGCAAATCAATCCCAGAACAACAGAAAAAGATGTGAAGATGCTGGAGGAAACAGGTACAAAAGTATCTATATCCACAGTAAAAAACGAGTCCTATATCGACATAACCTGAAAGACCGCTCAGCAAGGAAGAAGCCGCTGCTCCAAAACAGCATTCAAAAGCCAGACTACGGTTTGCAACTGCACATGGGGACAAAGATTGTACTTTTTGTGGAAATGTCCTCTGGTCTGATGATACAAAAATAGAACTGTTTGGCCATAATAATTGTTATGTTTGGAGGAAAAAGGGTGAGGCTTGCAAGAACACCATCCGTGAAGCACGGGTGTGGCAACATGATTTTATGGGGGTGTTTTACTGCCGGAAGGACTGGTGCACTTCACAAAATAGATGGCATCATGAGGTAGGAAAATTATGTGGATATATTGAAGCAACATGTCAAGGCATCAGTCAGGAAGTTAAAGCTTGGTTGCAAATGGGTCTTCCAAATGGACAATGACCCCATGCATACTTCCAAAGTTGTGGAAAATCAGTTTAAGGACAAGAAAGCCATTGTATTGGAATGGCCATTACAACGCCCTGACCTTATTCCTATAGGAAAATTGAGGCCTAAAAACCTGACTCAGTTACACCAGCTCTGTCAAGAGGAATCGGCCAAAATTCACCCAACTTATTGTGGAAAGCTTGTGGAAGGCTACCCGAAACGTTTGACCCAAGTTAAACAATTTAAAGTCAAGTTCTACCAAATACTAATTGAGTATATGTAAACTTCTGTCCCACTGGGAATGTGATGAAAGAAATAAAAGCTGAAATAAATCCTTCTCTCTACTATTTTTCTGACATTAGACATTCTTAAAATAAGGTGGTGATCCTAACTGAGCTAAGACCAGGAATTTTTACTCAGATTAAATGTCAGCAATTGTGAAATACTGAGTTTAAATGTATTTGGCTAAGTTGTATGTAAAAGTCGGACTTCAAATGTGTACACCTGTTCTGAAAGGCCCCATAGTTTTCAACACCACAAAGCAAGGGGCACCATGAAGACCAAGGAGTCTCTCCAAATAGGTCATGAACAATGTTGTGTAGAAGTACAAACCAGGGTTGGGTTATAAAAAAATATATGAAACTTTTAACATCCCACAGAGCACCATTAAATCAATGATTAACAAATTGAAAGAATATGGCATCACAACAGACCTGCCAAGAGAGGGCCGCCCACCAAAACTCACAGACCATGTGTAACGGATGTGAAACGCTAGCTTAGTTAGTGGTGGTGCACGCTAAATAGTGTTTCAATCGGTGACGTCACTTGCTCTGAGACCTTGAAGTAGTAGTTCCCCTTGCTCTGCAAGGGCCGCGGCTTTTGTCGAGCGATGGGTAACAATGCTTCGTGGGTGACTGTTGTTGATGTGTGCAGAGGGTCCCTGGTTCGCGCCCGGGTATGGGCGAGGGGACGGTCTAAAGTTATACTGTTACACATGCAAGGAGCGCACTATTCAGAGAGGCAACACAGAGACCAAAGATGACCCTGAAGGAGCTGCAAAGTTCCACAGCGGAGATTGGAGTATCTGTCCATAGGACCACTTTAAGCCCACACTCCACAGAGCTGGGCTCTACGGAAGAGTGGTCCGAAAATAAAGCCATTGCTTAAAGAAAGAAATAAGCAAACATGTTTGGTGTTCACCAAAAGACATGAGGGAGACTCCCCAAACATATGGAAGAAGTTACTCTGGTCATATGAGACTAATATTGAGCTTTTTGGCCGCCAAGGAAAACGCCATTTCTGGCGCAAACCCAACACTTCCCATCACTCCTAGAACACCATGTTTTTCATCATCAGGGACGGTTTAACCGGTAAGAATTGAATGAATGATGAATGGTGCTAAATACAGGGAAATTCTTGAGGGAAACATGTTTCAGTCTTCCAGAGATGTGTGACTGGGACAGAGGTTCACCTTCCAGTAGGACAATGACCCTAAGCATACTGCTAAAGCAACACTCAAGTGGTTTAAGGGGAAACATTTAAATGTATTGGAAAAGCCTAGTTAAAGCCCAGACCTCAATCCAATTGAGAATCTGTGATATGACCGATATGACTATTTCTGTACACCAGCGGGACCCATCCAATTTGATTTGAAGGAGCTGGAGTGGTTTTGCCTTGAAGAATGGGCAAAAATCCCAGTAGCTAGATGTGCCAAGTTTATAGGGACATACTCCAATAGACTTGCAGCTGTAACTGCTGCAAAAGGTGGCTCTACAAAGTATTGACTTGGGGGGGGGTGAATAGTTATGCACACTCAAGTTCTGTTTTTGCATCTTCAAAGTGGTAGGCATGTTTTGTAAATCAAATTATCAACCCCCCAAAAAACTATTATAATTCCAGGTTGTAAGGCAACATAAAAGGAAAAATGCCAAGAGGGTGAATACTTTTGCAAGCCACTGTATAGTGTTTGTTTATATTTACATTGTTTACAAACATTGGACTAAGACAAGCTTATATTTTGTGTTCTGATGGAGTACAGTTGACAGTTGAACTAAGCTCATGAGGCATTTATAAGGCATGTTCTTTAAAAATCAATGGATATACAGTGCCTTTGGAAAGTATTCAGACCCCTAGACTTTCCACATTTTGTTAGGTTACAGCCTTATTCTAAAATTAATTCAATATTTTTTCCCATCAATCTGCACAATGATAACCCATAAATAAAAATGCAAAAATTGTTTTTTAGACATTTTTGCTAATTTATAAAAATAAAGAACTGAAATATCACATTTACATAAATATTCAGACCCTTTACTCAGTTCTTTGTTGAAGCACCTTTGGCAGCGATTACAGCCTCGAGTCTTAGGTATGACGTTACAAGCTTGGCGCACCTTTATTTGGGGAGTTTCTCCCATTATTCTCTGCAGATCCTCTCAAGCTCTGTCAGATTGGATGGGGAGCATCGCTGCACAGTTATTTTCAGGTCTCTCCAGAGATGTTAGATTGGGTTCAAGCACGGGCTCTTACTGGGCCACTCAAGGACATCCAGAGACTTGTCCCGAAGCCACCTCTGCGTTGTCTTGTCTTTGCCTCGATCCTGACTAGTCTCCCAGTCCCGGCCACTGAAAATGATCCTCACAGCATGATGCTTTCACCACCATGCTTCACTGTAGGGATGGTGCCAGGTTTCCTCCAGATGTGACTCTTGGCATTCAGGCCATCTTGGTTTCAACAGACAAGATAATCTTGTTTCTCATGGTCTGAGAGTCTTTAAGTGCCTTTTGGCAATCTACAAGCGGGCTGTCATCTAGCCTTTTACTGAGGAGTGACTTCCGTCTGGCCATTCTACCAGAAAAGGCCTGATTGGTGGAGTGCTGCAGAGATGGTTGTCTTTCTGGAAGGTTCTCCCATTTCCACAGGGGAACTCTAGAGCTTTGTCAGAGTGACCATTGGGTTCTTGATCACCTCCCTGACCCTTCTCCCCCGATTGCTCAGTTTGGCCGGGCTGCCAGCTCTAGGAAGAGTCTTAATGGCTCCAAACATCTTCCACTTAAGAATGATAGAGGCCACTGTGTTCCTGTGGACCTTCAATGCTGAATAAATGTTTTGGTACCCTTCCCCTGATCTGTGCCTCGACACAATCGGTTTCAGGCTTGTTTCTTGAAAAACGAACAAGTAATTGTAGTTTTTCCAAGGTGTGCTCATCAGGAAAGATAGGCTTTTGGCGCGCGTGAATGATGGCGCTCTCCGTTATTTTCCTTTTCTATTGAACATTTCCGTCTGAAATATTATCATTTATTTACATATTAGGGTACCTGAGGATTTGATTAGAAACATTGTTTAACTTGTTTGGACAAAGTTTACCGGTAGCTTTATGGATTCCTTTGTATGCATGTTGAAGGAGTGGATTACTGAAATCAATGGCGCCAACTAAACTGACTTTTTGTTGGATACTAAGAAGCACTTTATCGAACAAAACAAACATTCATTGTGTAGGTGGGACCCTTGGGATTGCAAACAGAGGAAGATCTTCAATGGTAAGTGATTTTAGTTTATCACTATTTGTGATTTTTGTGAAGCCTATGCTAGTTGAAAAAGTATTTTGATGTGGGGCGCTGTCCTCAGAGGATTTATGTAGACAGGTGTGTCCCTTTCCAAATCATGTCCAATCAATTGAATTTACCGCATGTGGACTCCAATTAGGTTGTAGAAACATCTAGAATGATCAATGGAAACACGATGTACCTGAGCTCAATTTTGGGTGTCATGGCAAAGAGTCTGAATTCTTATGTAAACAAGGTATTTCTGTTTTCTATTTTTAATAAATTGGCACCAATTTCTACAAACCTGTTTTCGCTTTTGTCGTTATGTGTAGATTGCTGAGATAAAAAAAATAAAAAAATTAGAATAAGGCTGTAACGTAACAAAATGTGGAAAAACTCGATGGTCTGAATACTTCCCGAAGGCTGGATGCAACTAAGGATTTCAGTTTTAAAGATGCGCTCCAGCAAACAAAAATTGTTTTCAAACCTCAAGGAGTTGGTCTGATGCTGCCCTCTGATGCCCCCCTTGCTTGCAGGAACAACAGAGGAGAACAGAAGAAGAAAGTCCCCCACTTGTGCAATGTCATGAGGATACCTGGACCACCTATTGAGATGTGACTTTTGCTAAGTATATCAGGTGATAAATGAGCTGATAAGAAGACTGAAGTGGGACTTTAATTGTAAAAGTAAATCACACATTTCAGTTATCAGGATATTTGGTTCATAGGACTTTCGAAAGAGTTATGTAGCAGGTTTGGCTAGAGACATGTTGTCTGTGCCATCTGTCTTGTTAACATTAACTTCCTATCTTCAGCTCTTGCCAGGGAGGAGACAGCCTCGGGGGTCCAGCAAATATGGGTCTGGTACTTGCAGCGCACCTCACGGTCCAAACCCGCCACCGCACCAAAGTTGCGTATAAAACACCTGTAAAAAATGGCAAACCCAAGGAACTGCTGGACCTGCTTGAGTGAGGTGGGATGGGGCCAGTCGGCGACTGCCTCAATCTTTACTGGGTCCATTTGGATGCCTTTCGGTAGAGATATTGTGACCCAGGAAGGAAACCTGGGATACGTGGAACTCACACTTCTCTATCTTGACATATAGTTGACTCTGCAAGAGGTATATCAGGACTTGGTTGATGTGCAGTATGTGTTCCGGAAGGGTCTTGGAGAGGATCAAGATGTCATCAAGGTAAACAAAGACGAACCAATTGAACATATCCCTCAAGGTGTCATTGACCAATGCTTGAAAGACTGCAGGTTAGTTCGATAATCCGAAGGGCATGACTAAATGTTAAAGGCAGGCTTTCACTCATCTCCCTCCCTGAGTCTCAACAGATTGTAAGTGTTGCGGAAGTCCAGTTTAGTGAAAAATTGTGTCCCTTGGACCAACTCAAATGCGGGGGACATCAGGGGTAGGGGGTAATGATTGTTGATTGTAATCTGGTTCAGCCCTATGTAGTCGATGCAGGGACTCAGGCCTCTATCCTTCTTACCCCAGAAGAAGAAGCCTGCACCAGCAGGGGATGTAAGAGGGGCGAATGAAACCTACCTCCAGCAACTCCTGGATGTAAATATCCATGACTGCTGCTTCAGGGGTTGAGAGGGAATTACAGCCAACTCCGAGGATATGTGATGCCGGGTAGGGGTTCTATGGCACAGCCGTAAGGACGATGAGGGGTAAGGGTGGTGGCCTGCCTCTTACTGAAGGCCTCCCGGAGTTCGAAGTATTCGGGAGGGAGAGCGGAAAAGTCTTGGTCTTCAAGGGACACCTATGCCCTATGGACAAGGAGGACAAGTTAATGACAGAGGACACCCATGGCCAATGGGAAATCAGAACCCCCACAGTTCTTATTTTCCTCAGAATCAACAATGAAGGCGCCCGACTCCCCTGCTCCAGTGTCCCCAGTACAAATTCAATGATGGAAGAGAAGAGCCAATGGTTACTCTTAATGTTAATGGACATGACCTACCATTTCTAATAGACACTGGAGCTCACTGTTCGTGTTATACAGCCCCTACCAGAACATTTATCAGCGCAACAGGCAGAATTGTTGGCTCTGAAAACAGCTTGTGAATTAGGGGCAGGAAAGGCACTTACTGTTTATTCAGACTCAACATATGCTATTGGGGTTTGTCTGACCTGGTGTGGGGTTTGGAGAGCAAGAAGGTTTACTAATACCACAGGCACACCTATTAAAAACAGACCTTATGTTGAACAGTTGATTGAAGCTATGCGAAAACCTAACAAATTGGCTATTGTTAAAGTTGAGGCACACACGGGTAGGAGTGATTATGCTAGTATTGGTAACAACATAGCTGATGAGGAGGCCAAATTGGCTGCTTCCCGTTGTCACATGCATGCATTCTAGTTTTAGTTGTTTGTGTCACCTGAAACTACTGAAATTCAGAAACAGCAGCAGTCTGATATTCTCAACCACCAAGTATGGAGGGAGAGAGGATGTGTTCTCTGTCCTAGGTCTGGCTTATGGTTACATCTTTTGTCTGGCATGCCCTGTTTACCATCAACCATGATCTCTACTGTATGCCGAAGGGGGGGGATATGGTGGAGGAGAAGATTTCGGCCCAATGGTTTTGTCCAAATTTGAATCAGCACGTAAAACAGTTCATTTACCATTGCTCAACGTGTATGCTATATAACATAGACAAGGGAACTCCACTACAACCAGGGAAGTTCCCCACTCCAAAATTACCTTTTGTCCACCTTGCTATGGAATTCATAGACATGGTGGAGCAAAAAGAAAGAAAGATAGTGCCTGTTGATAATTGTTGATAATTGACAGGTTCACCAGGTGGGTGGAAGCATTTCCCACCACCAACTGTGATGCGTGAACAGTTGCAAAATTGCTAGTCAGAGAAGTTATACCCAGGTTTGGTGTGACTGATGTTTTGTCTGCAGACAATGGCGCCCATATCATAGGAGATGTGGTTGCCCAAGTGGCCAAAATGATGGGTGTTGGCCAGAAGTTTGTGTCCATCTATCACCCGCAGAGTAACTGGTTTACAGAGAGGGCTAATCAAACAATCAAAGGGGGGCTCGCAAAAGCCTGCCATTCCACAAAAATGAGCTGGGTGGAATGCTTGCCCCTTGTCCTCATGAAAATGTGCAGCAGTCTTAACAAAGGTATTGGGTGTACACCTTACGAGACGTTAACAAGACAACCCATGAACACACCAGGTGTTCGACCTATGACTGACCGACAGATAGACATAACTGAGGCACAGTGTGATCACATTGAGTACACTAACCTCTATTGTCAGGTCTCTCCACTCTGCCTGCAGGAAAGCAAACAAGGTTCCCCCAGGTGAAGACCCTGACGAGCTTCCCATAAATGTTGGAGACTGGGTGAAACTCAGAGTCCACAAGCAAAAATGGAACCATCCACGATGAATGGGTCCATTCCAGGTAACCATGGTAACACCAACAGCCCTGCGAGTGGCGAGAGGTCCGGCTGGCATCATCTCTCCCACTGCAAGCACCTCCCAGAGTGGAAGCCATGGATGAGCGACTGGAGGGAGGGAGAGCAGGGCCACAAGAACATCTGAAGGAGGAAGAAGGTCTGAGCCAAAGGACAGAAGCAGAGGGCCCAGACCAAAAGGCCAGAAAGAAAGATGAAGAAGAAGGCTCTAGCCAACGAGCAGAATAAGGAGACATCATTTCACACTCACACTCAGGTTCTATAACTAGGAAACAGAGACTACACCGGGTCTGGTGGTTTGTTTTACCCATCATGCTTTCCATGGGTCTCCTTGTTGGCGCAGCCACGGGACACCCTGGGGGATCTGAGGAAATCAACAAATGGATACAAATGGTGAGAAAAATTGGAAATCAGACTAAGAGGCCAGGAACCCAGGTTTTGCTATTTAGAAAGCCTACATCAACCACTGAGCTGTTCGGGAGTCAGGTTGAGCCTATGAGAAGGTTGGAGTTTGGAGTTTTTATACTTTATGCAGAGCGGTAATGAGAAACAACCTACTAGGTACACAGGACATTTCTTTGGGAGAAGAACTGAGAGGTTAGCCGGGGATCATGGGACACATGTATGTTAGGGTGGTCACAAGAAGGGAGCAAACTTACCTAATGTGGTAGAAGGAAGCAGGAAGATCCCTCTATGGCCTAGAAGTCACCTCGGGAGAGGTGAGAACTACCTTCTGTCTTCAAATTGAGAACTACCCATTCTTTACGGTGTAATTATCCCAGCAGGCACCCGTGAAGATAATTGTTAGGAAATGGAAGCTTGAGTATCAATCCCATTACTGACCTCCCTAAGCCCGAAGTCAACCCCTGCCCTGTGTCTTTGTAATGATAGGAAGGAAGGTATGGGAGATACTAGAGCTTGTCGTGTATATATGGGTCAACTGAGAGAAGAGTATAGTGATAGGGGAAACTATGCTAAAGGGGATTTTAGTGTTAGACTTACAGCAAAAGGTGACAGGTGTAAACCTTTCCAGGATAGAGGAAGGCATGAGAGCACCTTTTGGATGGATGTGGGTATGCAGTGACAAGGGGTACCTCCTGGACGGGGAGGGTGTTGTTATTTGGGGAGAACAGAAATGTACATGTTAAGAATTCCGGTCACCGACCTTTTCAATGAGACAGGTCAAACCAACTCTGGGGAACTGAAGCTTGCCAAAAGACTCATCCCAGACAATCAGGAAGCCTATGGTCATGTCCTACACCCGGGTGAGATTTTTGGTATGTCAATCATACCCTCCTGGGGTGTGGCTGTCCTGGGAAAGTGGGTAAACAATTGAACCTACTCTTTACAGGCCCATTTAATGATCCAAGGATTTAGCCAACTCTCATTAGAGTTGGCTTTAGATTACATTTCCCAGGGCATAGACATATCTGATATGTATGAATAAACCAATTAGGCACATTTGGGCAGTATTGATACAATATTTTTAATGGATATGCAATAGTTCATTGGATCAGTCAAACTTTGCACATACACTGCTGACATCTGGTGGCCAAAGTCTAAATTGTGCCTAGGCTAGAATAATTCATTATGACCATTCTCTTGCATTTCAAAGATGGTACAAAAAAAAAACTCATGTTTCTTTCTTTGTATTATCTTTAACCAGATCTAATGTGTTAAATTCTCCAACATTAATTTCACATTTCCACAAACTTCAAAGTGTTTCCTTTCAAAGGGTATCAAGAATATGCACATCCTTGATTCAGGTCCTGAGCGACAGGGAGTTAGATTTGGGTATGTCATTTTAGGCGAAAATTGGAAAAAAAGGGTGGATCTTTAAGAGATTTTTAAGGAACTTGACAACGAAACAATTTTCTTGTTATTTTGTTACTTTAACAGAACATTTCTTAAAATTTCAAACATGGTTACATTTAAATTAAAACATAAATAATGTTCTAGTAACATTCTCAAACTGGTTCGACATTGGGAATATGAAGAACTGATAAATGTGCACCTTTTCTTGATGGTAGCAAAATATCAATCACAGGGCAGAAAAGAATGGCCAAAGACTATGCACTTATGCTCAACTTTTGTGAAAAGTAACCACAACATGTCACTGAAGATGATCAGCTTGATCACCTCTGGTTTGGTAAGTGGAGTTAACTTTGTCTGCACCCACTTCAGTATGCAGCTTCCCAACTCAAAGAACCATCTGTGTGCAATTCCCACATGCCAGACGCATATGGACTGTATGTAGGATCTTCTGTTCCAAGTTCCTGGAGGCACAGGTTGAAGTTGGACAGCTGGTGGTAAACATTGGAGTGGGTCACATTTTGGTGTGTACGCCACTCCCTGCAGATTGATAGAAATGACATTGCAGACCCAGGAAATGTATTATGCTACTCTTCTGTTTTGAATGTGATGGTCACTGTGTGCTACAGTCTTTCCAGTATGTGATAGTACAGTAGGGTTTTAGTGCTCCAAAGTCATGGCTATATGGCATGAAAGTGACATGTTGGCTGTAATATTTTTGTGCATGGAAATTATGTAGACTATATATTGAATTGAAAGGAAGGAGTGATTTCAATTACATATTTGTTGTACCAATTGGGAGTGGAGTTAAGTCAAAATTAGATTTTTTTTGTACTGGTTGCTTCATATGGTGGTGTTGGTTTAATGTTGACAGAAAGGGAAAGCAAATGTTTAACCTTTTACTGCAGTGGGCTAAATCAGGGTCACACGTTGATTCTTGGTAGTTTTAAACAAATCTACTTTGAAACAAAAGCATACACCTCACATACATGGTTATGGGCTTAAAAAATAAGACACCTGTACCATGTTAGATAAGAGAGTTGAAATGTATTCCATTTTGAGTTTGCATCCCAATATTACACTTTATATACACACACATCACAGAAGACTGAAATATAACAAAACTGTTTGACAAACACCAGATTGTCATTGTAAAAAAAAAAGAAAACGTATTAATTATGGAAAATATTAATAACATTACACCCGAGGTCAAAGGGGGCGCTTTTGGTCAATGACTGCAGGAAAGGGCTACTCACACTTGTTTATTGGAAATCTTTTGCATTAAGGAAGCTTAAAACTAACTTAATTTTAGCTGTAAGGTAAATGGACTGTAAAGAAGACGCAGGGAGTCAGGAAGCAGGTGTAGTCTGAGTTTAATATGAACGAACATAGAGAGAATGCAAGAACAAGAGTAGCGTTTTTGAACAGGAACACAGATACAATTGTGGTAGCAGGATAACAAGACTGTTATATTTATGCACCAAATGGTTGTTTTATTGAATAGAGTAAGGTTCTTAGGACTCTCTCTCCTTTCAGAGTTAATTGAGATGAGTCTTTATGGAGCTTGGGTTGGCAACTGATTAAGTGATAGCACGAGAGGCAGATGACCAGAGGAAAACCCAAAGTGGCTTATAGTACCTCCAATGTATATTGGAGAGGTGGAACCAAGCATTCTGGGTTTCAGCTATATAAACTGTGCATTGTCTGTAAAGAGTAGGCTCTCAGCCCAACAGTCAAGACTTTTGTGTCGACGGTTTCAGTATTGCAATAATTGATCGATATTGACTTGTTTGAAGAAATGACAAAGTCTCTCTCACTCTCTACATAGAATATTCCACCATAAAATACTGTCTGTTGGTGATACAACAGCTAAAGGGGAAGTAATCGAAAAAATCAAGAGAAAACTGCAAGACTCAATAGAAGACAAAACAAGGAACAAACCAAAAAGACAGGCTTTTGAAGAAGTAACTATTTTTCATAAAATTGTACAGTTATCTTAGCTAGCTGAATTGTTTACTTGTTGCTAAGCAGTTGCTAGGGACTCTCCTGGAAGAAGCTAGCTAGCTTACAAAGAATAACAACAAAAAATATCTAGTTAACAGAAGAAAGGAAGACAAAATAAGGACAGAAGAAAAAGGAAAAGAAAAGGACAACAAAGTGAAACCTCTAAAGAAACAAGAGACCATAATACAAGAAACAGCACTATAGAGAGATAGAACAACAACAACGCAGCCACTGCCAGCTAGCCTACTTCAGCAGTACTGTATCATTTGAATTATTTTAGTCAATAAGATTCCTGCTACGTAAGCTTAACTTTCTGAACATTCGAGACGTGTAGTCCATTTGTCATTCAATCTCCTTTGCATTAGCGTAGCCTCTTCTGTAGCCTGTCAACTATGTGTCTGTCTATCCCTGTTCTCTCCTCTCTGCACAGACCATACAAACGCTCCACACCGCGTGGCCGCGGCCACTCTAATCTGGTGGTCCCAGCGCGCACGACCCACGTGGAGTTCCAGGTCTCCGGTAGCCTCTGGAACTGCCGATCTGCGGCCAACAAGGCAGAGTTCATCTCAGCCTATGCCTCCCTCCAGTCCCTCGACTTCTTGGCACTGACGGAAACATGGTTCACCACAGATAACACTGCTCCTCCTACTGCTCTCTTTCGTCCGCCCACGTGTTCTCGCACACCCCGAGAGCTTCTGGTCAGCGGGGTGGTGGCACCGGGATCCTCATCTCTCCCAAGTGGTCATTCTCTCTTTCTCCCTTACCCATCTGTCTATCGCCTCCTTTGAATTCCATGCTGTCACAGTTACCAGCCCTTTCAAGCTTAACATCCTTATCATTTATCGCCCTCCAGGTTCCCTCGGAGAGTTCATCAATGAGCTTGATGCCTTGATAAGCTCCTTTCCTGAGGACGGCTCACCTCTCACAGTTCTGGGCGACTTTAACCTCCCCATGTCTACCTTTGACTCATTCCTCTCTGCCTCCTTCTTTCCACTCCTCTCCTCTTTTGACCTCACCCTCTCACCTTCCCCCTCTACTCACAAGGCAGGCAATACGCTCGACCTCATCTTTACTAGATGCTGTTCTTCCACTAACCTCACTGCAACTCCCCTCCAAGTCTCCGACCACTACCTTGTATCCTTTTCCCTCTTGCTCTCATCCAACACTTCCCACACTGCCCCTACTCGGATGGTATCGCGCCGTCCCAATCTTCGCTCTCTCTCCCCCGCTACTCTCTCCTCTTCCATCCTATCATCTCTTCCCTCTGCTCAAACCTTTTCCAACCTATCTCCTGATTCTGCCTCCTCAACCCTCCTCTCCTCCCTTTCTGCATCCCTTGATTCTCTATGTCCCCTATCCTCCAGGCCGGCTCGGTCCTCCCCTCCTGCTCCGTGGCTCGACGACTCATTGCGAGCTCACAGAACAGGGCTCCGGGCAGCCGAGCGGAAATGGAGGAAAACTCGCCTCCCTGCGGACCTGGCATCCTTTCACTCCCTCCTCTCTACATTTTCCTCTTCTGTCTCTACTGCTAAAGCCACTTTCTACCACTCTAAAGTCAAGCATCTGCCTCTAACCCTAGGAAGCTCTTTGCCACCTTCTCCTCCCTCCTGAATCCTCCTCCCCCTCCCCCTCCTCCCTCTCTGCAGATGACTTCGTCAACCATTTTGAAAAGAAGGTCGACGACATCCAATCCTCGTTTGCTAAGTCAAACGACACCGCTGGTTCTGCTCACACTGCCCTACCCTGTGCTCTGACCTCTTTCTCCCTCTCTCTCCAGATGAAATCTCGCGTCTTGTGACGGCCGGCCGCCCAACAACCTGCCCGCTTGACCCTATTCCCTCCTCTCTTCTCCAGACCATTTCCGGAGACCTTCTCCCTTACCTCACCTCGCTCATCAACTCATCCCTGACCGCTGGCTACGTCCCTTCTGTCTTCAAGAGAGCGAGAGTTGCACCCCTTCTGAAAAAACCTACACTCGATCCCTCCGATGTCAACAACTACAGACCAGTATCCCTTCTTTCTTTTCTCTCCAAAACTCTTGAACGTGCCGTCCTTGGCCAGCTCTCCCGCTATCTCTCTCAGAATGACCTTCTTGATCCAAATCAGTCAGGTTTCAAGACTAGTCATTCAACTGAGACTGCTCTTCTCTGTATCACGGAGGCCCTCCGCACTGCTAAAGCTAACTCTCTCTCCTCTGCTCTCATCCTTCTAGACCTATCGGCTGCCTTCGATACTGTGAACCATCAGATCCTCCTCTCCACCCTCTCCGAGTTGGGCATCTCCGGCGCGGCCCACGCTTGGTTGCGTCCTACCTGACAGGTCGCTCCTACCAGGTGGCGTGGCGAGAATCTGTCTCCTCACCACGCGCTCTCACCACTGGCGTCCCCCAGGGCTCTGTTCTAGGCCCTCTCCTATTCTCGCTATACACCAAGTCACTTGGCTCTGTCATAACCTCACATGGTCTCTCCTATCATTGCTATGCAGACGACACACAATTAATCTTCTCCTTTCCCCCTTCTGATGACCAGGTGGCGAATCGCATCTCTGCATGTCTGGCAGACATATCAGTGTGGATGACGGATCACCACCTCAAGCTGAACCTCGGCAAGACGGAGCTGCTCTTCCTCCCGGGAAGGACTGCCCGTTCCATGATCTCGCCATCACGGTTGACAACTCCATTGTGTCCTCCTCCCAGAGCGCTAAGAACCTTGGCGTGATCCTGGACAACACCCTGTCGTTCTCAACTAACATCAAGGCGGTGGCCCGTTCTTGTAGGTTCATGCTCTACAACATCCGCAGAGTACGACCCTGCCTCACACAGGAAGCAGCGCAGGTCCTAATCCAGGCACTTGTCATCTCCCGTCTGGATTACTGCAACTCGCTGTTGGCTGGGCTCCCTGCCTGTGCCATTAAACCCCTACAACTCATCCAGAACGCCGCAGCCCGTCTGGTGTTCAACCTTCCCAAGTTCTCTCACGTCACCCCACTCCTCCGCTCTCTCCACTGGCTTCCAGTTGAAGCTCGCATCCGCTACAAGACCATGGTGCTTGCCTACGGAGCTGTGAGAGGAACGGCACCTCAGTACCTCCAGGCTCTGATCAGGCCCTACACCCAAACAAGGGCACTGCGTTCATCCACCTCTGGCCTGCTCGCCTCCCTACCACTGAGGAAGTACAGTTCCCGCGCAGCCCAGTCAAAACTGTTCGCAGCTCTGGCCCCCCAATGGTGGAACAAACTCCCTCACGACGACAGGACAGCGGAGTCAATCACCACCTTCCGGAGACACCTGAAACCCCCCCTTAAAAGATTTAGATGCACTATTGTAAAGTGGCTGTTCCACTGGATGTCTTAAGGTGAACGCACCAATTTGTAAGTCGCTCTGGATAAGAGCGTCTGCTAAATGACTTAAATGTAAATGTAATCGTGGAAGTGATGAAGTCCAAGTGTGCCTAATGAGGTGCAGGTGTACGTAATGATAGTTTGCCAGGACTGGTGGTTAGTAGACCGGCAACATCGAGTGCCAGAGCGGGAGTAGACGTGATAGAACCCCCACCGACGCGCGGCTCCAGCGACAGGAGGACGGCCCCGAAGGCGAGGAGCGGGCCGGTCGGCGAAGGTGGAAATCTCGGGTGATGTTGGGATCTAGAATGTCATCCACTGGAAGCCGAACAGCACTCCTCTGGACCATACCCCTCCCAGTCCACCAGATACTGGAACTGACCCCCATGACGTTGGGAGTCCAGGAGGGATCTGACGTCATCTGACAGGCTTCCTTCGATGTCCAGGGGAGGTGGAGGGGTGTCGTGGGAGATGGCATAAGCCAGGAGACCAGAAACCCCCATGCTGATGAGGGAAACATGAAAAGAGGGTGAGATACGGTAGTTCTAGTGGGGAGCTGTAATTTGTACATTATTTCATTGATCCTCTGGAGGAATTTGCATGGCCCCACAAACCGGGGGCTCAGCTTCCGGTAGGTCAGGCAGAGGGGGAGGTTCCTGGTGGAAGGCAGACGCGATCACCAGGATGAAACACGGGAGCCTCCCTGCAGTGGCGGTCCGTCTGCTCTTTCTGGCGGCAGATGGCGCGTTGGAGCCTCACCTGGGCAGTGTTCCAAACCTCCTCTGCAGGAGCTTCTGGGTCGGGGTCCATGGAGCCAGGGCCGGTTGGTACCCCGGGACGCACTGGAAGGGTGACAGCCCAGTGGAGGAGTGACGAAGTGAATTCTGGGCATACTCCGCCCAGGGAAGGAACCGGGCCCACTTCCCCTGCCGGTCCTGGCAGTGACTCCTAAACTCAGGCACTCTGACCAGCTTGAGCGCAACCAAAACCACGTTCGGCGAATCATCCTTGGCACAGCATATCTCATCCCTAAAGCCAACACCTCATTTGGCCGCCTTTCGTTCCAGTACTCTGCTGCCTGTGACTGGAACGAACTGCAAAAATCGCTGAAGTTGGAGACTTTTATCTCCCTCACCAACTTCAAACATCAGCTATCCGCGCAGCTAACCGATCGCTGCAGCTGTACATAGTCTATTGGTAAATAGCCCACCCATTTTCACCTACCTCATTCCCATACTGTTTTTATACTGTTTTTTTTATTTATTTATTTACTTTTCTGCTCTTTTGCACACCAATATCTCTACCTGTACATGACCATCTGATCATTTATCACCCCAGTGTTAATCTGCAAAATTGTATTATTCGCCTACCTCCTCATGCCTTTTGCACACATTGTATATAGACTGCCCATTTTTTTTTTCTACTGTGTTATTGACTTGTTAATTGTTTACTCCATGTGTAACTCTGTGTTGTCTGTTCACACTGCTATGCTTTATCTTGGCCAGGTCGCAGTTGCAAATGAGAACTTGTTCTCAACTAGCCTACCTGGTTAAATAAAGGTGAAATAAATAAAATAAAATAAAAAAATAAAAGGCTGCACTAAATTCATTATCACTACCCTCATTCCATGAGCAAAGAGACATTTTGCCTGGACGTTTTCCTCTTTCTCTGCATCTTGGAAAAACGCAATCAATCTTATTTGGTTCCAGAGCAAAGCTTGCAAGGTCCCCTGTTTTAGTGTCAAAGTTGGCAACTTAGAAGTTACTCTTCAGTGGGTCATATGATTGAGTGTAGTCTGGCCCAGGAGTGTGAAGGTGAACGGAAAGGCTCTGGAGCAACGAACCGCCCTTGGCTATGGAATCCTGACCTGTTCACCGGACATGCTACCTGTCCCAGACCTGCTGTTTTTAACTCTAGAGACAGCAGGAGTGGTAGAGATACTCTTAATGATTGGCTATGAAAAGCCAACTGACATTTTACTCCTGAGGTGCTGACTTGCTGCACCCTCGACAACTACTGTGATTATTATTATTTGACCATTGCTGGTCAATTATGAACATTTGAACATCTCCACCCGGCACAGTCAGAAGAGGACTGGCCACCCCTCATAGCCCTGTTCCTCTCTGTTTCTTCCTAGGTTTTGGCCTTTCTAGGGAGTTTTTCCTAACCACCGTGCTGCTACACCTGCATTGCTTGCTGTTTGGGGTTTTAGGCTGGGTGTCTGTACAGCACTTTGAGATATCAGCTGATGTACAAAGGGCTATATAAATACACTTGATTTGATTTTGATAGTCTATTTGACATAATTTGAGTCAATTGGAAGTGTACCTGTGGATGTATTTCAAGGCCTACCTTCGAACTCAGTGACTATGCTTGACATCAGGGGAAAATCAAAATAAATCAGCCAAGACCTCAGAAAATAAGTCTGGTTCATCCCTGGGAGCAATTTCCAAATGCCTGAAGGTACCACGTTCATCTCTGCAAACAATAGTACGCAAGTATAAACACCATGGGACCACGCAGCCATTATACTGCTCAGGAAGGAGACTTGTTCTATCTCCGAGAGATGAACGTACTTTGGTGCGAAAATTGCAAATCATTCCCAGAACAGCAGCAAAGGACCTTGTGAAGATGCTGGAGGAAACAGGTACAAAAGTATCTATATCCACAGTAAAACGAGTACTATAATCGACATAACCTGAAAGGCCGATCAGCAAGGAATATGCCAACCGCCATAAAAAAGCCAGACTACGGTTTGCAACTGCACATGGGGACAAAGATTCTGCAAAATTGGGATACATGGCTGATCCTGCTTGCACAAAACCCTCTCTCAGACCTTGTCACAGGCTTAGCATACTTCATTTCCTGATAATGGGCCATCCACTGTGGATGGGCATCCCATTGTAATAAAACTGGTTAGTTAGGTTCAAATTAAACCAGACTGACTCAACTTTGCATCCATTGAGCTACTTGGTACCATTTATACTTTTTAAACTAGAAAAGTTTTGTGCCATAGTCTGACCAAGGAATAAAGGGATACTTCAAACAACCAAAGCGGGTGGACAATGTTGATAGGACCATTGAAAGGCACAATCACAATACAATGACGCTGCAAGGTAAAAGTGGGAGGCTTGATCACTTGGGCACATTGGATACTCTGACAATAGGGGCAGTGAGTGCCAATAGTGTGGCACGCCATTATAATATAAATGAAGTGCAGATGTACATGGGACACACCGCTAATATAACATAATACATTTAAGGCACCCGTTACGGCATGTGAGTGCTAGGCTACTTTTAGAAATACTGGCTGAAATTATATAAATATGCCATTGCATTTATTTTAAATGAACAAAAGAACAACATACAATATTAAACAAAATAAACAAGGTTTTTAACCGATAGTATGTTACATCCAGGTACATTAGTGATTCACAGGAAGAATAAACCCATCATGAAACAAATGAGCCACATCTACAAGATCAGAGAGAGCAGTTAATGAGTGATTGTGACCCATAGAGAGAGGACTCATCATGGATATAACCCATTTTGGCATGGACATTGCCATTGAGGGCATCCACCATGCCTCCGCCATTTCAAAGTATTAAAAGTAGCCAACTGGATGGGGATTCCTATGGGTTGTAACATCAATGGCACTGCCCATGCTGTCAAAGACACTATAATGTCAGAGATAAAGTTGAGTCCTCTCTCCCTTTGGTGTAACACAATATCTGAAAACAAAGACGCATACTAACTATCCAAAGGAATGTGTGTTACATCAATTACCCCCGACACAAATGGGGGGGGGGGGGTGAACATGCAAAAGACAAGTCTAAGGTACGTGATTCAAACCCAACAGACATCTCTTCAGACAGGGCTCACAGAGTGGAAGAGAATGTACAATGGTGCATTATTATTCAAGTCTTAGTTTTACAAAGGGAAAACATTAAAAACATTGTCACTTCCTCCTTTCTAAATGATGAGTACATCGCTTATTCATGATTTAAGATTCCTTCATTGTTAATCAATCGCCTTTCAGAACAGAATGTCTTCGTTCTTTATAAGCGTCTCCACCACCTGTCTCTGATAGCGGATGTCATTGAGCGCCGTCATCGCATCCAGGTCTGGGGCCCGCATGAGGGTGGGCCCAAAAACAATGCCAAGGTTTTCTGCATTCATCAGGTTGTCTTTCTCATTTTGGATTACCCTTTAAAGAGGAACAGGAAAGGGTCAGGGCAAGGAGAGAGAAACAGCAACAACAACTAAAATAACCCCTTTGGATGCCATTGACATGCTCATTCAGGTCCAAATTAGTTTTCTACCATCAAACCAATTATTGGCTATTGTTAACATATAATTCCAAGTAAAAAATATGAACTCTACAATTAATAATAATAACTTACAAAAAGGTCCGTCTTGATTGCATAAGTATTTGTCCTCTAAGATTTTCCTTAAGTCACACAATAAGCTGCTTCACAAGTATTTACACATTTTAACAATAGAACCGCCATTGGCCGACGGGCATTTGATTTTGTCATTAAAATAAGGCAGAGGCTGCGGATCCCACCCCCATGGATCCCTTTTCCCCAGAACTGAAGATCCGAATCACATCGTGCATGTGATTCTTTGGCAGCATGAGAAAAATGTGACCATTCGCACAATCATCTGAAAATCTCATAAGAAATGAGGTGATGTTATTTGTCTTACAGTATGTTATACTGTACTATCATTAATACTATCATTATGTGATCTTGTAGACATTGATTCAGCTTTGATCTAACTTTATTAAACAAGTATCATTCGCCCGGGTGGCATGTTCTCTGGGCAGCTCAACGAGTAGAGCAGAGACTGTGCAAAGTAGAGAACCCAGCACATGCGCAGACGCTTCGGACCTTTAGCCGTCGGGAAGAGGGGTGCAGAGAAGACGGGACTGCAGCCACTCCTTTAAAATAAATCTGCAACATCGTCCTCTTTCTCAGACTTAAGAATTTTTTGAAACCTAATTGCCAAGACAAACAGCATTGGTACCAACACCTGATGTGTCTTTCCTCAGTTCATGATTGAATTTGAATTAACTGAATAATGATCATGACGATGGTGAAGGAGGTGATTGAATTTACAATGGCAAGAGAAACAAAGTGAATTGATGCACAGACTATCAGAGATGGATTAAAATTTGGAACCTCTCACTCTAGTTATTCATATGGAAAATTGTTATTTTAAAATGTTATTTTTTATTGTATTATATTTCATTATATTATTATAAATACTACAACAGCAGAAATCAATTGACATGGCAGGAATCAACTATTCAACGTGAGATAAAGATGCTGTTAGATTCCACTGGAACAGAGCTGCAAAATACGTGCATGCCAGGGAATGTAAGGAAAATGTGGCACCACACGTTTGACCGGCAGCATTTTCATTTAAATTACATTTGAGAAATGCACCCGTCCCATAAGTTTGGGGAAGCAAATTTTCACCATAAAAATGCACCTTTATAATATAAAATAATATTCATCAACACATTTGAAGACTGATGTAAGATCACATTACAAATAGTAGGCTGAATCAATCACTGTTTGCAAAAAAAAATAATACCCATCAATGCATGGCTGAGCGAGTATAGTGTAGAGGCCTGGGCTATATCAGATACATTTCTTCTTTCTTTGCACATGAAAAACACATTTCATGCAATTCTACTACACCTTATATGACTGGAGACATTAGCAGAACCTTTTTTAATAAGACAGATTACAGGGTAGCCTACTCTGCTGAAACTGACGATTAATAACAACAACGTTGTCCATAGAAATAGGCCTACGATAAGGGGATGCACAAATACGACGTCCATCTAAACTGGAGGAAATTATTGTCAAAAAAAAACTAACTTAAGTGGGACTGACCCAACAATGATAGTGTGAATATGCGCTGTGCGCATATTCATATGGCCGATGGTCTCCACTGCTGCCAATAAGGTATGCTATAGGACTACTGTTCTTTGCTCAATTAAGATGAACATTTTGATATCTAAAAGACAGATTAGTCTTTTCATTGTGTTCGCTTTACAGCAATAGCCATTTGCTTTCCAAACGGTGTTTTCCTGCGATTGAATTTAGAAATATTGTAATATGCCTGGCTGGGCCTCTACTTTTCAGTGACAGTCGCAAATCAACAATTTATTTGGTATTTGCAGCACTCGCTGCCTTTCCTTCCGACTGAAGCCAATGATCCTCTGTGGCCAAATCATGCTTCAGAAGTCTATTTTGAATTATTTTAAAAAGAAAATGTATCTGATACAACAGATCAAGACCATTTAGCTTAAACTGTTGATAAACTATTTCTTAACATTATTGGCGCAGCAATACGCACAAGGCAGTAGGCTACATGCAAATTTGCATTTGGCTAATGGAAAATGAAAGAAAGTTGAAATAAAAATAGAATAAGAAATAAGCTACTAGTTTCAACGTCTGTATAAAATAATTGCCTCCTGATATGGTGAGATTTTGCCTTGGCTATGTTGAAACAAGGTAAAACATGCCTCATACTATGTAGTAAAATGCTCAGGTTTCAAACAATTAATTAGCTATAGTATATGCTTTAAAAACGCATACTGCCTCCAGCTCATTGCAAAGTGGTGTGAGAATTACAAATATACATTTTTAATTGTAGCCAAAAAACTATTTTAAAAATCCTAATGGCAGTCAAAGGTGCTTCCACCAAAAGGAAAAGGCATGCTATCGCACAAGGTTAGCAGCTGCATTTTGCGACAGATACAGGGTTTCGGATACTCCCGTAAAGCCCAGCTCATTGGCTATCTAACTAGCTTTGTTTGATCCCAATTGTGCTTATTTGACAAAGTTGTTCGAGTGAAGACCGTCCGTGTCATTGGCGTGCCATGAAGGCGTCGCTTTCTGACCAAATTTGGTGTCCTATAGAATATACTACAACCCTAATGATATAGTGAGGTCTGGTTACGTTCTAGGATCTTAGAGGAATACATACGAATGTGATTTGACTGGTTGAAACAATATTTAGGGTTAGATTTTCATAGATTCTGTTCTTTGAAAATTGAACAAGCGGAAATACAAAATCGATCGTGTATGCTAAGATATGAAAAAGGATTTTATCTAACAAAACGACACTTCATGTTATCTCTGGTACCCTTTGGATGATACATTCTGAAATCTTGCTCTGATTTAAGTAAACATTTCACCTTCAGCGGTGAATTTATGAAATCTATCGCGGTGAGAAAAAAAGTGTTTGGTTGTTAAGGGACTCAAACAATAGCATATTTTTTTGCAGTAATAGCTACTGTAAATTGACAGTGCAGTTATATTTACAAGAATTTGCGATCTTGACACAAGGCACTGCATGATTTGCAACGCCGATCACTAAGTTTTAATAGACTGTAAATCTAATCATCGTCTCTACTCAATGACTAGGCACTGTACGCCTGTTTTACCATAATATACTACAATATCTGGTCTCACCTCTTTAAGTGGGCCATGAGATAACACAGCGATTCACAGTGTGCAGGTGGCAGCAGCTTCAGAGCTTCATGATGGGCCTCTAACCGCTTGTCTGGATCTGTAATCTCTAGAATCCGAAAAAAAAATGAACACACAGTCAGTGTCTGCAGGATAGGAACCATAACACACACCCAATAAAAGTCCAAATACAAATATTCATTAAAAAGGCTAAAGTTAAGGACTAACTTGCTGCCTCCATGAACCTTGGGTAGGCTTCATACGTGATAAGAGGAATAGGTAAATCCCTGAAGTACAGTTTCAGTGCGCCAGTGATTATATTGATGTCTTCATACACATTCACAGAAATGTCCGCCTTTTCACCATCTATTGGGAGACAAGAGGGAGAATTTTTAAACTTATCTATAGACGGGGCAGTTCATTAAAAGATGCCACAACGGTTGCACGCATCCAAAAAGAGAACTTAGAATTCTATTGTTTTGTGGCTTTGCAGCCGGTCTAGAGATTATAAACTCAGTTGGCACTCGATTGGCCTTACTTGATAACTGCCATTACCAATTAAATCAGTTCTTGTCCAACCTAGTCCCCGCAATCTTGCAGCAATATCAACAATAGTCCTTGGCCTAAATCCAATTGATACCCACTGACTGCCCCACCCAGAAAGCAGAATGCGATACAGTGGCAAAGGAAAAAGGTCCCTGCCTCTGTCAAAAGCCAGCTTCACATCTTCAATCAGGTCACTGAAGCCTGAGATTCTGTACAGGCCCTCAGACTGAACACCTACAGTTAGAGAACGGGAGAGAAAGACAATGACAAATTAAACAGCTTTACATTTATCAAACTAACACCAGTGCAAATTCATACCTCTCCATTACTTGTCAGAAATTTGAAAATTGTTACTGGAGGATGTCAGAAACCATAACAACCCTATAGCAAAAACAAAACATCACAAGTTGGTCATTTTCTACCGCTCACCTCTAGACTCAATCTCTTGTATGCACATGTCCACCACCATGGGTCGCTTGGAATGGTGGGCTTTTACCAGGGTTGTAAGGTCACAACTGTATACTTTCTTGACATGCTTGAGGTCAGGCTTACAGTCGTTTGGCACCATTTTGGAACACTGTTTGTGGACATTCAAACCGCAATCTGGGCAGAAAAAGAGATTAGCAATAATACTGTATCATTTAATTGAACCTTTATTTAGGCAGGGTAGTCCTGCCTAAATAAAGTATCCTTATCACAATTTAAAATGTCAGGCAGCACTAAAAACTATTATTCTGTTACAATGCATAAACGCATCCTCAATGTTATGCCAATCTGATTGCTTTTCCAATTGGAGATGACTTGTGTATGTTTTATGTAACCTTTATTTAGGCAGGGGGTCCAATTGAGACCAGCCTCATTTGGAAGGGAGCCCTGTACTACAAGAGCAAAAAGCAATTACACATTAGTTAGACAACTACTTCAAATCAATAAAAAAATACAATAGTAAGAACCCACTCTATCATGCACATCATTTCTTAAGGTCTGCAGTGGCGATCTCTGATCAATTTGCCCATAAAATGGCATTGAAAAATAGAGCAAATCAAATTGTATTAGTCACATGCGCCGAACACAACAAGCTTACTTACGAGCCCCTAACCAACAACGCAGTTTAAAAAAATACGGATAAGAATAAGAAATAAAAGTCAGAAGTAATTAAAGAGCAGCAGTAAAATAATAATAGTGAGACTATATACAGGGGGTAAAGGTAGAGTCGATGTGCGAGGGCACCGGTACTAAAGTGACTATGCATAGATGATAACAGAGAGTAGCAGTAGTGTAAAAGAGGGGGAGATGGGCAAAGCAAATAGTCTGGGAAGCCATTTCATTAGATGTTCAGGAGTCTTATGGCTTGGGGGTAGAAGCTGTTTAGAAGCCCCTTGGACCTAGACTTGGCACTCCAGTACCATTTGCCGTGCAGTAGCAGAGAGAACAGGGTGGCTGGAGTGACAATTTTTAAGGGCTTCCTCTGACACTGCCTGGTAGAGGTCCTGGATGGCAGGAAGCTTGGCCCCAGTGATGTACTGGGCCTCGGACAGATGCCGAGCGGTGATGTAACCGGGTCAGGATGCTTCGATGGTGCAGCTGTAGAACTTTTTGAGAATCTGGGGACTTATGCCAAATACTTTCAGTCTCCTGATGGGGAAAAGGTGTTGTCGTGCACTCTTCACAACTGTCTTGGTGTGTTTGGACCATGATAGTGGTCCAAGGAACTTGAAACTCTCGACCCACTCCACTACAGCCCCGTCGATGTTCACGGGGGCCTGTTCGGCCCGCCTTTTCCTGTAGTCCATGATCAGATCCTTGGTCTCGCTCACATTAAGGGAGAGGTTGTTGTCCTGGCACCACACGGCCAGGTCACTGACCTCATCCCTATAGTCTCATTGTTGACAGTAATCAGGCCTACCACTGTTGTGTCGTCAACAAAATTAAATGGTGTTGGAGTCCTGTTTGGCCACGCAGTCGTGGGTGAACAGGGAGTACAGGAGGGGACTAAGCACGCACCCAAGGGGCCCCTGTGTTGAGGATCAGCGTGGCAGATGTGTTGTTGCCTACCCTTATTTAAATGTCAGTTTTTGATTTAATACATTTGCAAAGATTTCTAATAACCATTTTTTTCTTTGACATTATGGGGTAAACAATTTAATCCATTTTAGAATAAGGCTGTAACGTAATAAAATGTGGAAAAAGTCAAGGGGTCTGAATACTTTCTAAAAGCACTGTAGGTTTTCAAATGTTTTCCCTAAAATAATGGTTCAATTAAAAAAAGTCTAATAACGGCAGTCAAGCATCCAAGCTAACTGGCTAACATTGACTAGCTACTTTAAAGACAAAAATGAGAGAACAGCTCACTGACTAATTTTACTCACCTTTGCTGAGCTGGTTAGTCTATTTTCGTGTTATCAAGAGGGTTAGTGACTAACTTAATGGCAACATTTCAATTCGTTTTTTTAAGCCAATATTTACTGGCACCTGTCATATCAACAGGCACAACTTGTCGTTCTTAAATTCATCAATTATTCTTTGCTCTGACACTCTCAAACCAGAGTGCTCTGAACTCAAGTAGATTACCAGATTGAATTTACGAACGCCCTGTAGACACTGGTATGGTGCTGTATATGACATCTCCTCGAAACCTGGTTCAAACTAGCTGTGTTAAAAGACAAAACACAAAGCAGAGACCACGGTTTGCTTCTCACCCTCCCTTTACCTGCACATTTAACTCCCTGAGCGATGAGGCCCCACATGAAGTTGGCACAATATTCACACCAGTGGGGTCCCCGGAAGGTATGCACCTGCAAGGGCGAGGAAGAGAGGATGGAAAACATGGTCACTTTTTTTACTGGATGGAAGGATAGATGGACATACTAGTCTGGATCTCCACAGCCTGCGCACATGGAAGGAGCCAATTGGGAATTATCCCTGAGAGAGATAAGCAGCACTAGAAAGCAGACTGGCAGGCCTTAATGGGGGTTGGAGAGTGGCGGTGGTGGGAGTGTGTGTGTGTGTGTGTGTGTGTATCATGGTTGACAATGCCAGGATTATCACATATCTAAAAAGGGACTACATCAAACAAATGCCTAGTTCTGCCTGGTAATGGCTAGACCAATCAGAAATGCTCATCATTTATCTGTGAAAAGCATGGTGGACTCAGACCCCTTGTTTTAGATTGTTATTTTGGGAATGGGAACGTGGAGGATAGGCATCTTGTGCAAATGACAAAACCTAAATGACTGGTGTTATAGCAGTCTGGTTATTAAAAAGAATCTCACAAAACAAAATGTATTATTTTCACATGTTCTAGTAAAATTATATCTGGCTGAGATTATTTTAGGACAAGATGGTTGCTATGTTTGGCTGGTAAGAGGTGTGGTTGGCAAGATGCAGCTGGAGGGTCCCTAAGCGTCTGGCTGGACAGAATGGGATTAAGTGCTGTGTTCTGTCAGGTTCTGTCTCCCTTTCCCAGTTTATATGAGCTACCCACGACAGGTCCGGTAGCCAGTCAGACTACACTATCAGTTGCTGAGGACGACTACAATCCCACCTCCTTCATGACTACTCAAAATGCTGCTCACTAGTCAGAAGCCGATCAGAATATAGATTTTTATCTTTTACAAACCGGCAATTCTCTCCCCCCTGTCATTCCAAAAATGTAAAATATGCCAATCAAACAACCTCAAATGTGATATAACAACTATAAAGGCAGTGAAAAAGAAAGAGCAGAAGAGCAGAAGAGCAAAAGTAAGAAGCGCTGAGCAGGCAGGTTCAGGTCTTACCTTGAAATTGTGGACTTTCTCATACTTGGTCGCGTGGTCGTTGTCCTTCAGGGTGGCTCGGCGGACCAGTGAGGTGAGCTGTGAATAGGCAAACAGTTTGAGAGGTTGCCAGAAGGTGGCAAGGGCTTCTGGGTCCCTGACCCCATCCTCACCCAGGGCTGTGGCCATAATGTCCTTCTGCACCCCCATCCTTCTTAGCCTCGTGTACCAGAGACTTCTTCCCTTCCCTGACTATGGACAACTCCCTGGATGGTATGAAGGGTGGGTAATAAAAGGGAAATTCTCCCAGTTCTCAGAACAGCTAATGTGATGCCTATGTGGAAGACTGACAAAGCTCACAGAGAAGAACTCGGAGCAGCTCAGCGCAAGCCTGTACTCAGCACCGATGCTTGTATCGTTAAAATCAACGCATCAGGTAAACCAAAACAACCCAACGAAAGCAGTAGGTAAAATCCACTAAGAATCCAAAGATCTGAAACGTAAAAAATGAAGGAAAAAAAAAGTAGTTAAGAGTATTCCTTTAAAATTACAGTGCCACAGAATTGTGTCCTTAATCCTGTGCTGATCAGGGTGTCTAAACGAGATTCCTCCTCAAAAGATCTGGCTTGACTGTGTGCATCGATGCAGATGAGGTGTGTTGCTAAGTTTATCCTCTCCATGTTGACACTGATACTGTCACTGGTGCACAGACAAAACCCAGAGTGAAGACAGCCATGGGGGGGAGCAAGAGAGAGAGCGAGCGAGTGAAAGCAGGTGGAGCATTGGGTAGTCACTGCTGAATTTAAATGTCACATTGAGAATAAGCCAATCAGAGAAAAGAACAGGCTCGGCTTTATCAACAGTGCTATAGTATATTCCTATTACCCCACAGGCAGAGGGAGAGAGAGCTCAATCCTACAATACAGCTCAATGTCACTGTAGCTCCAGGGTTGAGAGACTAGCTTTCAGATTAATGCTCATAAAAACCACATACAGAAGAAAATAAAAAATCATTACAATTCCCAACATGTTAGGATATGGCGCAATTGATTTCACTTTCAGACAACTTAGTCCTACATGGTTGTAGCTTCCAGAGTAAAACTATATAGGATCTGCATGTTTTCATAACAGCCATTTACAAAAATTATAGTACACATTACTTGTTATAGAGTGCATTCAGAAAGTATTCAGACCCCTTGACTTTTTCCACATTTTGTTACGTTACAACCGCATTATAAAATTGATTCAATCATTTTCCCCCCCTCATCAATCTACACACAATACCACATAATGACAAAGCAAAAACAGGTTAAGACATTTTTGCAAATGCATAATATATATATATATATTTTTTTTTTTAAATAACATTTTCATAAGTATTCAGACCCTTTACTTTGTTGAAGCACCTTTGGCAGCAATTACAGCCTCAAGTCTTCTTGGGTGTGACGTTACAAGCTTGGCACACCTGTATTTGTGGAGTTACTCTCATTCTTCTCTGCATTCTCCTCTCAAGCTCTGTCAGGTTGTATGGGGAGCGTCGCTGCACAGCTATTTTCAGGTCTCTCCAGAGATCTTTGATCAAGTCCAGGCTCTGGGTAGGCCACTCAAGGACATTCAGAGACTTGTCCCGAAGCCACTCATGTGCTGTCTTGGCTGGGTGCTAAGCATCGTTGACCTGTTGGAAGGTGAACCTTTGCCCCAGTCGGAGGCCCTGAGCGCTCTTCATAAAGGAGCTCTGTATTCCCCTCCGTTCATCTTTCCCTCGATCCTGACTAGTCTCCCAGTACCTGCCGCTGAAAAACATCCCCACAGCATGATGCTGCCGCCACCATGCTTCACCGTAGGGTTGGTGCCTGGTTTCCTCCAGATGTGATACTTGGCATTCAGGCCAAAGAATTCAATCTTGGTTTCATCCTTTAGGTGCCTTTTGGCAACCTCCAAGCGGGCTGCCATGTGCCTTTTACTGAGGTGGTTGTCCTTCTGGAAGGTTATCCCATCTCTACAGAGGCCCTTCTCCCCTGGTTGCTTAGTTTGGCGAGCCAGCCAGCTCTAGGAAGAATCTTGGTGGTTCCAAACTTCTTCAATTCAAGAATAATGGAGGCCAGTGTGTTTTTGGGAACCTTCAATGCTGCAGACACTTTTTGGTATCCTTCCCAAGATCTGTGCCTTGACACAATCCTTTCTCGGAGCTCGACGGAGAATTCCTTCGAACTCATGGCTTGGTTTTTGCTCTGACATGCACGGTCAACTGTGGGACCTTATATTAGACAGAAGTGTGCCTTTCCAAATCATGTCCAATCAATAGAATTTACCACAGGCGGACTCTAATCAAGCTGTAGAAACATCAAGGATGATGAATGGAAACAAGATGCACCTGAGCTCAATTTTGAGTCTCATAGCAAAGGGTCTGAATAGTTATGTAACGAAGGTATTTCGTTTTTTTATTTGTAATACATTTGCAAAATGCTGTAACGTAACAAAATGTGTAAAAATCAAGGGGTCTGAATACTTTCCGAATGCACTGTAAGCTGGAAAAGTGCATGATTGTGGATAGATCCAAGTAGCAGAAAGTGGGGTACAGATCATGATTGTAGAAGCTGGTCTCTGCCTGCAGCTCAGGACTGTTAACAATATGTACAGAACATAAAGGGATAGATAACAGCAGCCATCGGACTTAAAATCAGGCCCAGACTTGCCTGAGGTTCACAGAGGCTCTGAGAAATGGAAAGATTTCTCCCCTTCACCTTTTATCCTTACTTCTAAATTTGCCCGATTGCATCTTACCCTCACACTCTCTGCATCTCCCTCTCACCACCACCATCTTGAACCCTCTGTGTGTGTAGCACTCTCTTGGTGGTGAGGTCCAAAAGTATTTGGGCAGTGACATTTTTTGTTGTTTTGGCTCTGTACTCCAGTACTTTGTATAATTTTAAATCCTATGACTGAGGTTAATAAGGTGAAGGCGAAGGAATTTTCATCCATAGAAATGACATAGAAATATAAATTAAATTACAGCACTTTTGGTACATAGCCCATTTTAGGAAACCAAAAGTATTTGGATAAATTCACTTCTTTGAGTAGTCAAAAGCTTCGTATTTGGTCCCATAATTCCTAGCATGCAATGACAATAACAACAAGCTTGTGACATTACAAACTTCTTAAGATGCATTTGCAGTTTGTTTTGGTTGTTTTTCGGATTATTTTGTGCACAAGAGTAATGGTAAATTATGTACTGCGTCAGTTGAGTCACTTTTATTGTAAATAAGAATAGAATATGTTTCTGAACACTTATGCATTCATGTGGATGCTACCATGATTACGGATAATCCTGAATGAATTGTGAAAAATGACGATTGAGAAAGTTTGAGGCATAAATATCATACCCCCAAGAAATGCCATGACCAACAACAGGAGAGGTTTGCATTTTTGGGGGGGAATGATATTTATGCCTCAAACTTGCTCACTCATCAATATTCAAGATTCATTCAGGATTATGTGTAATCATGGTAGCATCTATATTAACGCAGAAGTGTTCAGAAACATTCTTTCCTTATTTACAATAAAAGTGACTCCAAAATGACAATACATTATTTAGCATTCATTTATATTGGGCACAAAACCTAAAACAAGCCCCAAAAAAACTGCAAATGCATCCAACAAGAGTCACAAGATTGATTGTGTGATAGGAATATGGGACAAAATAGTAAACTTTTGAATACTTTAATACACAAGTGAATTTGTACAAATACTTTTGGTTCCCTAAAATGGGGGAGGTGGGGCACGTACTTAATGTGGATGAAAATATGATATGGATGAAAATACCATCAAATTCAAGTTGACAGTATTGACTAACCAGTCATTGTATAATAAAAAAAAATCCAAAGTGCTGGAGTACAGAGCCAAAATCACCAAAAAAAGTCACTAAATACTTTGACCTCACTCTATAGAAAGCACTAACAATCATGATTAGACGGTCTTCCCTGAAGGGAAAATGCAGAAAGGATATTGAGTGATCTTGATAGTGTCCTCTGTATACATAGCCTGTTAAAGCTACCATGGGACAGACAGAAAAATACTGCCAAGATTGATCGTGTATCAGAAGAGGCCACTAGTACACACCATAGCAACTCAAGGAGTGAGTTGTGTTATTATTCTCAATAAAAATCACCTTTAATTCAGGCCTCCCGAGTGGCGCAGCGGTCTAAGGCGCTGCATCGCAGTGCTAGAGGCTTTACTACAGACCCGGGTTCATGCTGTGGCCGGCAGTCCCATAGGACTGCGCATAATTGGCCCAGCATCGTCCGGTGGGGCTATAATTGGCTCATCGTGCTCTAGCGACTCCTTGGTGCAGCTGGCTGGCGGGTCATGTTTCGGAGGACGCATGACTCCACCTTATCAGTCTGTATTGAGGGGTTGCCGGGTTGATTATGTCCAGGCTCTTCAAAAAGAACCTGCATTAGGATGATTATAGGCATTTAACTACATAGAGAGAGAAGAGTGGGAGGAGGGAGAAGAAGGCTGGGGGAGGTCAGCGAGTGAATGACCATTAGATAACTTCAGTGGTGTAAAACAAAACAAAAAAAGTATTGCATACATCCATTTGAGGCTGAATCATGAGATGAGGCATCTATATGCAGACCACGACAGTCCAACAGTAGGCATTTAGCCTACTACCATTATTTTATAGTATTTTATAGTAAGAAGAATATAATTGAACTTAGCTGAATAAAATAGAAAGGATATTTCCCCCATTCTGGAGCGAGAGTGCGCATATGATCATTTGAAACTGGTCCTATACCCTAGGTTATTTATTTGGCAACTTTAGTTGTGAATGATACAAATATTAGAAAAACAAAAGAATATGGACACCTGCTCATCGAATATCTCATTCCAAAATCATGGGCATATGAATTTGGTCAAATGGACCAAGGAGTGTGCCTGTCTGCACGTAAGTAAAAAAGAAAATTGTGCCATCTAGTTTGCTTAATATAGGAATTTGATGTGATGTGTAAGTGCACGTGAGTATGAGGTGTGTGAGATTACTAGCTGACTGCTGGCGATGACTGTTCAACTGTCTGAAGGCCAAGTAATAGAATCAGTTTTTTAGTCTCGGTTTTAATGCACCTGTACTGTCTCCATCTGTCTGACAATAGACGAGTGAACAGTCTGTGGCTCACCTGGCTGAGGCCCTTGATGATCCTCTTGGTCTTCCTTTGACACCGGGTGCTGTAGTCCTGGAGGGCAGGCAGCATGGCCCCGGTGATGCATAGGGCTGTCCACACCTACCCTTTGGACAGTCATGCAGTTGAGGGCGGAGTAGTTGCCGGACAAGGCGGTGATGCAGCCTGACATAATGCTCTCAATGCTGCCTCTCCAGAAGTTTGTTAGGGTCTTGAGGGCCATGCAGATTTTCTTCAGCTACCTGAGGTTTTAGTAGTGCTGTTGCTCCTTCACCACAATGTTGGTGTGGCGAGACAATTTCAGGTCCTCTATGATGTGCACGCCAATTAACTAGAAGCTTTTGAACCTATCCACTGCGGCTCCATCGTCTCCTATATTCCACAATAAGCTCCTTTGTTTTGTTGAGGGAGAGGTTATTTTCCTAGCACCACTCCACCAGGGCTCTAACTTCCTCCCTGTAAGCTGTCTCGTGGTTGTTGGTAATCAGGCCTACCACTGTCAAGTCGTCAACAAACATGATGATCGAGTTGCCACACAGTCAGGGGTGAAAAGTGGAGTACAGGAGGGGGCTGAGCACACACCCCTGGGGCGGGGGGGAATTTATATTTAATATACATCCCTAATTAAGCTGGTGTACTCTTCATGGGGTCCAGAACATTTTAATTCAGTTAGGGCACTATGACTACTGCTCACCTTTTAACACCAAACAGCATAGGTATTTTTCTTGTCCAGGTGGGATAGGGCAGTGTGCAGTCCAACGCCGACGGCGTCGTCCTTAGAAATGTTGGGGCGGTATGCAAATTGTAGTCTGTCAAGGGTGTCGGGTAAGGTGGAGGTGATATGGTCCTTGACTAGCCTTTCAAAGCACCACAAAAGTGAGCGCTACGGGACGATAGTAATTTAGTGCAGTTGCCTTGGCTTGCTTGGGTACAGGAACAACGGTGGCCCTGTTGAAGTGCAGATGATAGACTGGGATGGTGAGAGGTTGAAAATGTCCGTTAACACTCCAGCCAGTTGGTCTGTGCATGCTCTGAGGACACGGCTTGGTATGCCATCTGGGCTGGCAGCCTTGCGAGTGTTAACATGCTTGAAGATCCTACTCGCGTCACCTACAGAGATTGGGAGCCCTCAGTCCTCATAAGCAGTGGAGGCATACGTCAATGGGTCAGTGTCATTTTCCTCGAAACAGGCAAAAAAGGTGTTAACGGGTCTGGAAGTGAGGCATCAGTGTCCGCAACGTGGCTGGTTTTCCCTTTACAAATCGATGATTGTTTTAAGTCCCTGTCACATGAGTCTTGTGTCAGAGCAGTTGAACTGCAACTTCACTTAGTCCCTGTAATGTCTTTCTGCCTCTGTCTATATTTGCCTCTGTTTCCAGTCCCTTTACCGTGGTTAAATGCAGTGGTTCACACTTTCAGTTTTGTGCGAATGCTGCCATCTATCCACTGCTGAAATTTCAAAACACAAAAAGCTTATTTCTCAAAGTTTGTGCACAGATTTTTTTACATCTTTGTTAGTGAGCATTTTTCCTTTGCCAAGATAACCCATCCACCTGACAGGTGTGACATATCAAGAAGCTGATTAAACAGCATGATCATTACACATCTAAAGTTTTGAGGAGGGGGGGGGGATTGGTATGCTGACTGTAGCAATATTCACCAGAGCTTTTGCCAAAGAATTACGATCAGGGGTTCACTGATGTCAACGCTTCCCCATGGTGGCGGTGGGGTTATGGTATTAGCAACGGACGATGAACACAATTGCATTTTATCGATGGCAACTTGAATGCACAGAAATACCGTGATGAGACCCTGAAGCCCATTGTTGTGCCATTCATCCGCCACCATCACCTCATGTTTCAGTATAATAATGCATAGCCCCATGTTGCAAGGATCTTCACACAATTCCTGAAAGCTGAAAATGTCCCAGTTCTTCCAGGTCTGCATACTCACCAGAACGTCATCCATTGAGCATGTTTGGGTTGCTCTGGATCGATGAGTACGTCAGCGTGTTCCAGTTCCCGACAATATTCAGAAACTTCGCACAGCCATTGAAGAGGAGTGGGATAACATTCCACAGGTCACAATCAACAGCCTGATCAACTCTTTGTGAAGGAGATGTCTCATGCAGCGCAACACAAGTGGTGGTCACACAAGATACTGACTGGTTTTCTGATCCATGCCCCTACCTTTTTTTTTTTTAAGACATCTGTGATATCCATGGATTAGGGACTAATTTATTTGAATTATTTCCTTATATGAACTGTAAAACTAAAATTGTTGCATTTATATTTTTGTTCAGTATAATTGCCCCCTTACACTCAACTGACTGTGCCACCTATAGCAACAATGACTAACCAAATCCTTCCTGTAGTAGATGATCAGTCTCTTACATCGCTTTGGAGGAATTTTGGCCAACCTCTGCATCCAGGACTGCTTTAACTCAGTGACATTTGTGGGTTTTCAATGATGAACTGCTCGTTTCACGTCCTGCCACAATATCGCAATTGGGATTAGATCTCCACTTTGACTAGGCCATTCCAAAACTTAAAATGTGTTACTTTTAACCATTTTCATGTAGACTTGATTGTATGTTTTGGATCATTGCCTTGCTGCATGACCCAGCTGTGCTTCAGCTTCAGTTCACAGACTGATGCCCTAACATTCTCCTGCAGAATTCTCTGATACAAAGAATAATTCATGATGTCTTCTATTAAGGCAAGTCGTCCAAGCGCTGAGGCAGCAAAGCAACCCCAAACTGTCACACTACCACAACCATGCTTGACCGTTTGTATAAGATTCTTACTGTGGAATGCAGTGTTGGTTTGTGCCAGGGATAAATAGGGCCCATTTCACCACTTTTGACTCCTGTCCATAGAACATTCTTCCAAGAGTTTTGATGATCATCCAGGTGCTTTTATATCAAAATATAGTCAACTTTTTGGACGAGAATTGAATTTATATTTTTGTTCAGTTTGTGTGTACATGCAGTGCATTCGGAAAGTTTTCAGACCCCTTGACTTTTTCCACATCTCGTTACGTTAGCCTTATTCTAAAATGGATTAGTTGTTTTTTCCTCAATCTACACACAATACCCCATAATGACAAAGCAAAAAAAGGTTTAAACATTTTTGCTAATTTATTTTAAAAACTCCAACGGAGTTTTGAGAGTCCTTTAGGTGGCTTTTGGCAAACTCCAAGTGGCGGTCATGTACCATTTACTAAGGAGTGGCTTCTGTCTGGGCACTACCATAAAGGACTGACTGGTGGAGTGCTGCAAAGATGGTTGTCATTCTGAAAGGTTCCATCTCCACAGAAGAATTCTGGAGCACAGTCAGAGTGACCATCTGGTTCTTGGTCACCTGACCAAGGCCCTTCTCCCCCAATTGCCCCGTTTGGCCAGCTCTAGGAAGTATCTTAATGGTTCCAAACTTACTCCATTTAAGCATAAAGGAGGCCAGTGTGTTCTTGGGGACCTTCAATGTTGTAGACATTTTTTGATACTCTTCCCCAGATTTGTGCCCGTCTCAGTGCCCTACGGACAATTACTTCGACCTCATGGCTTGGTTTTTGCTCTGACATGCACGGTCAACTGTGGGACCTTATTTAGACCGGAGTGAGCCTTTCCAAATAATGTAACCAGTTGAATGTATCTACAGGTGGACTCCAAGTTGTAGAAACATCAAGGATGATGAATGGAAACAGGATGCACCTGAACTCAATTTCGAGTCTCATAGCAAAGTGTCTGAATACTTGTGTAAAAAGGTATGTTTTTAAAAAATATTAACACATTTGCAAATAAATAAATAAAAACCTGTTTTTACATTTTCATATTGTGGTATTTATTGTGTGTAGATTGATGAGGGGAAAAAATGATTTAATCAATTTTAGAATAAGGCTGTAAAAGTAACAAAATGTGGAAAAAGTCTAGGGGTCTGAATACTTTCAGAACGCACTGTACACAACCACACGCCAGCAAATCCAGGTTCCATGAATCACAAAACGACAAAGTTCCGTTCAATAGCATGAAGTGTTAAAAACGGATCTCAGGATGCATCTAAAAAAATTCTGGCTATGCATCTAAAAAAATTCTGTCTATCTTCTTTTGGTGAGCAACAAGAGCAGTGCTACCAACTTTCTGCACATTAGAATAGTAGAGCTGGAATTTCTTGACATGGAAAACATTCACTTCTGCCTGGTTTTCACATTGCATTCATTTCAGCATCTGCTCCATTTGTTTCCTTTTCCAGTACAGTAAAAGGCTGACATTTTTAGGACAGTGAGAGTGTTCCTTACCCCTTTCTCCTCGTCACCTAGCTCTCCCTGTGGCGCAGGCCCATCAGGAACCTCCTGGCACACAGGCAAGTGTTTCTTCAGCGTGGGCTCCTTGTTGAGTGTTGTGTAGCCAATGTGCTCATAGATTGGGTTGATGGTCATCTTAGCGATGTACTCTGCTGCCTTGGTCTCGATGTAGAGCGTGATCAGCCCATCTGTCACAAGGTCGTGGATGGACTCAAAGCGCTTCTCCCCAACAAAGTGTTTCCCATCACGGTAGAGACGGAAGTTCCTGGTTTGATTTCCAAAGCTGGGTTCAGGATATAGGGGGGAAAGAGGAAAAGGGAAGGGGGAGGGAAATTAGTGAGAATCAGTTTCTATGGGTAGGAGAGTGTTTTTACATCGTCTCAAGTGGGAAGCATAAGGAGGAGGCCGTACAGCTGGGGGGGGGGGGGGGGAAATCCTAGGATGAAGAGCCGACCTTAAAAGCATTAAAAAAAACTTTGCCTGCCTCTCCTTCCTCGTACCCTGGATCAGTGGAAAACCAAATTAAATCATGCTAAAAAAGCTTTTTATATCCAGTAATGACTGCTAGATCAAATCATTTCTTCCCTGCACATAGTGGTTATAAATAATGGTGACCTTTATTAGAGCTGATCAATACATTAAGTGTATAGTGAATGCTAACAAAATTCCTCATCTCACAGGAAAAAGGCCTCTCAGATGTGCATGCTGCAAAAGCGCCAACCATTACACTCTGTACGGACAGCAAATCCAATCACTGTGCACAACATGAGCCAGAAGAATGCAAGGAATTCTTCATCATTGGGTAAATGCAAGGAATTCTTCATCATTGGGTAGATGCAAGAGACCAATATTTCAACCTCATCTGTCAATGAGAAATAAAGGGAGATAGTTGGCGAAGAGAAGAAAGTGTTCCTGTGTGAAAAGAAAAACACAAACCAGCACAAATAACTCAGGAGACATCGTAAACTAACTAGCTAAGAATTCTTACTCCAATACTAACCAGATGCAAAGTTCATTACCTAACCCTTCCAAATTCAGATCCAAGGATGCCCATTGTTGGACAACCATTTTCCAGCCATCCTTACAAAGGTGATTATATTTATGGAAAGCAATTATAGCAAAGAATCAGCAAAGGTGAGACACTTAAGCAGAGAGAAAAGAAAGATATACAGGAGGAAGAAATGCAGTTTATTTGCATTTCAAAACCTCATTGCTTGTTTGGAAAACAATGAATTTTCACATGAGAATTTCAAACGCTGGCCTAGTTTTAAAAACACAAAATCAGAGCCAAAAACATTCATCACCTCTGCCGATCTGCTTTAACGAGACCAAATGAGATATGGGACAGAAAGGGTTTGAGGGAAGCCTCAGACTTGGGGATTATGAAAAAAAAGAAACACTGGGCAGCCCTCTCACTGGCTTCAAGGACAGAGCCCAGACCTGGGAATACACTGTGCATTAGATTTACCACGCTAACGACATCTGCGACAGAGGAAGGTATACTCCTCTGTCGCAGAGGCAAACACATAAGCGAAGCAATGCACAGAGTGGCAGATTGACACTAGAAGCACAACTTGGCTGACCTCAATAAATACAAGAAATCAACATTTTCATCACAGCAGTTTCAAGGAAAATGATCTGGATAAATAATTACATTTAGTCAGGCCCCAGTGCATAGGAAATACAACACTTAACAGCTGAGAGAAGCTGATCAATGCTGCTCATACAACCTATGTTCACATCATTCTACATCTACACTCTACACTCTACATCATTCAATGTTTATTTTCCTGGTGATTCATATCATCCTATGACGGTGCCATGTAAAAGTCACTGAGCTCTTAAGTAAGGCCATTCTACTGCCAATGTTATTCTAAGGAGATTGCATGGCTGTGTGTTCGATTTTATACACCTGCCAGCAACGGGTGAGGCGGAAATAGCCTAATCCACTCATTTGAAGGGGTGTCCACATACTTTAGTATATATGTATATATGCGTACCTAAAGGGTTCTTAAAATTCAAAATCAAAAAGATAAATGATCATCTTAAAGCAATTCCATATGTTAGCTTAGTAGAACCACCCCCACCAAATGGCTTAGATGTTGAGGTCACCAGCTGAAAGGTGTTTCTTCCTCAGACACATTGGTGCGGCTGGCTTCCGGGTTAAGCCAGCAGTGTGTGAAGAAGCAGTGCGGCTTGGCAGGATCGTGTTTCGGAGGACGCATGGCTCTCGACCTTCAACTCTCCCGAGTCCGTAGAGGAGTTGAAGTGATGGAACAAGACAAACTACCAATTGTAAATCTCAAAATTGGGGGGGAAAAGGGGTGTAACTACAAAAAATTCTAAACTAATCAAAAGAAGTCATGCATCACACTGTTTGGAAAATCTATCTGTAGAAATGGTGTGCGTGTGCCTAACCGTAGGGCCAGTGTGTAGGTCCCAGGCTGCCTCTGGCTCTCTCTGATGAGGTAACTCCCCTCTGCCACACTCAGCAGCTGGTCAGCCTCCTCTCTGGAGATCATCCCATGGTACCTGGGGAGAAGACAGAACATTGGAAATACAGATGCAGACTGGATTAAAAAAAACTACAGCAATGACTAGTTTTGTATATAAATTCTACATTGAAATAATCCAACTTACTCTCTCCCATAGTATTTGGGCCGGTTATCCACCTGAAAATAAATAGAATATTCCATTGATAAGTAAATCAAGAAAAATAGACATCTGGTTTTCGGATTGTGAAGGTTGGAAGGTTAACCAGAGGAGAACTAAGTCACCGCAATAGTACTTTCCTTGCATCAGCTATAACACTGGGATGCATTCCGTAGGACACAACTCAACATCATGGAAGATAAAATAAAGAATTATCCACCGTATGCAATGCGACTTGACTACTGTGAAGACATATAGCAAACTTAAAATAGGATCTAATGCCCACCATCTAGGTGTTTCAGAGGAAGGTCACTGGATAAGCACCATGGTCAGAGACAATGCTAGCATGCACAGGTGTCCATCAAGGGGCTGGCCAAGCCGGAATGTAATAATACTCCGTGAGACGGCTAGAATTATTTGTTTTTGCATCCCTTATTACACTCTTGCAAGCCTTTTCTTTAATATATTCAACTGGCTATGAAGTGCAATGGCAGCATTATATATATATACATACATACATACATACATACATACATACATACATACATACATACATACATACATACACAGTGGGGCAAAAAAGTATTTAGTCAGCCACCAATTGTGCAAGTTCTCCCACTTAAAAAGATGAGGCCTGTAATTTTCATCATAGGTACACGTCAACTATGACAGACAAATTGAGAAAAAAAGAATCCAGAAAATCACATTGTAGGATTTTTTATGAATTTATTTGCAAATTATGGTGGAAAATAAGTATTTGGTCAATAACAAAAGTTTCTCAATACTTTGTTATATACCCTTTGTTGGCAATGACAGAGGTCAAACGTTTTCTGTAAGTCTTCACAAGGTTCACACACGGTTGCTGGTATTTTGGCCCATTCCGCCATGCAGATCTCCTCTAAAGCAGTGATGTTTTGGGGCTGTTGCTGGGCAACACGGACTTTCAACTCCCTCCAAAGATTTTCTATGGGGTTGAGATCTGGAGACTGGCTAGGCCACTCCAGGACCTTGAAATGCTTCTTACGAAGCCACTCCTTCGTTGCCCGGGCGGTGTGTTTGGGATCATTGTCATGCTGAAAGACCCAGCCACGTTTCATCTTCAATGCCCCTGCTGATGGAAGGAGGTTTTCACTCAAAATCTCACGATGCATGGCCCCATTCATTCTTTCCTTTACACGGATCAGTCGTCCTGGGCCTTTTACAGAAAAACAGCCCCAAAGCATGATGTTTCCACCTTCATGCTTCACAGTAGGTATGGTGTTCTTTGGATGAAACACAGCATTCTTTGTCCTCCAAACACAACGAGTTCAGTTACCACCAAAAAGTTATATTTTGGTTTCATCTGACCATATGACATTCTCCCAATCTTCTGGATCATCCAAATGCTCTCCAGTAAACTTCAGACGGGCCTGGACATGTACTGGCTTAAGCAGGGGGACACGTCTGGCACTGCAGGATTTGAGTCCCTGGTGGCGTAGTGTGTTACTGATGGTAGGCTTTGTTACTTTGGTCCCAGCTCTCTGCAGGTCATTCACTAGGTCCCCCCGTGTGGTTCTGGGAGTTTTGCTCACCGTTCTTGTGATCATTTTGACCCCACGGGGTGAGATCTTGCGTGGAGCCCCAAATCGAGGGAGATTATCAGTGGTCTTGTATATCTTCCATTTCCTAATAATTGCTCCCACAGTTGATTTCTTCAAACCAAGCTGCTTACCTGTTGCAGATTCAGTCTTCCCAGCCTGGTGCAGGTCTACAATTTTGTTTCTGATGTCCTTTGACAGCTCTTTGGTCTTGGCCATAGTGGAGTTTGGAGTGTGACTGTTTTAAGGTTGTGGACAGGTGTCTTTTATACTGATAACAAGTTCAAACAGGTGCCATTAATACAGGTAACAAGTGGAGGACAGAGGAGCCTCTTAAAGAAGAAGTTACAAGTCTGTGAGAGCCAGAAATCTTACTTGTTTGTAGGTGACCAAATACTTATTTTCCACCATAATTTGCAAATAAATTCATTAAAAATCCTACAAATGTGATTTTCTGGATTTTGTTTCTCATTTTGTCTGTCATAGTTGAAGTGTACCTATGATGAAAATTACAGGTCTCTGATCTTTTTAAGTGGGAGAACTTGCACAATTGGTGGCTGACTAAATACTTTTTTGCCCCACTGTATATATAATATATATATGCATGCATGCCGCCCCTTGTGTGCACGTTCGGTAAAACCGTATATCCTGGTATTGTACAGAAATGTTCTGAAAATAGGAATACCTCCCAACCCTAACTGCAACACAACAGTAATACATTTTGATATGTGAATTTCTAGTAGATATTTCAGGTAGTATAGGCCTGGACAACTGCACTGGATTCTCTGTGGCGTTGACCACACTGTTAGTGTTGTCACATTCCCATAGAAACGTTGAGACCCCGCAGAGATATTAATTTCACTTCATAGCCAGTTGAATATATTAAAGAAAAAAAAATGTGTATATATATATATATATACACGCATATATAGGGAAAAAAGTATTTGATCTCCTGCTGATATTGTACATTTGCCCAATGACAAAGAAATTATCAGTCTATAATTTTAAATGGTAGGCTTATTTGAACAGTGAGAGACAGAATAACAACAAAAATCCAGAAAAACTCATGTCAAAAATGTTATAAATTGATTTGCATTTTAATGAGGGAAATAAGTATTTGACCCCCTCTCAATCAGAAAGATTTCTGGCTCCCAGGTGTCTTTTATACAGGTAACGAGCTGAGATTAGGAGCAAACTCTTAAAGGGAGTGCTCCTAATCTCAGTTTGTTACCTGTATAAAATACACCTGTCCACAGCAGCAATCAATCAGATTCCAAACTCTCCACCATGGCCAAGACCAAAGAGCTCTCCAAGGATGTCAGGGACAAGATTGTAGACACAAGGCTGGAATGGGCTACAAGACCATCGCCAAGCAGCTTGGTGAGAAGGTGACAACAGTTGGAAGAAACACAAAAGAACTGTCAATCTCCCTCGGCCTGGGGCTCCATGCAAGATCTCACCTCGTGGAGTTGCAATGATCATGAGAACGGTGAGGAATCAGCCCAGAACTACACGGGAGGATCTTGTCAATGATCTCAAGGCAGCTGGGACCATAGTCACCAAAACTATTGGTAACACACTACACCGTGAAGGACTGAAATCCTATCGCAAGGTCCCCCTGCTCAAGAAAGCACATATACATGCCCGTCTGAAGTTTGCCAATGAACATCTGAATGATTCAGAGGACAACTGGGTGAAAGTGTTGTGGTCAGATGAGACCAAAATGGAGCTCTTTGACATCAACTCAACGTGTTTGGGGGAAGAGGAATGATGCCTATGACGCCAAGAACACCATCCCCACTGTCAAACATGGAGGTGGAAACATTATACTTTGGGGGTGTTTTTCTGCTAAGGGGACAGTACAACTTCACTGCATCAAAGGGACAATGGACGGGGCCACGTACCGTCAAATCTTGGGTGAGAACCTCCTTCCCTCAGCCAGGGCATTGAAAATGGGTCGTCGATAGGTATTCCAGCATGACAATAAACCAAAACACACGGCCAAGGCAACAAAGGAGTGGCACAAGAAGAAGCACAGTCCTGGAGTGGCAAAGCCAGTCTCCAGACCTTAATCCCATAGAAGATCTGTGGAGGGAGCTGAAGGTTCGAGTTGCCAAACATCAGCCTCGAAACCTTAATGACTTGGAGAAGATCTGCACAGAGGAGTGGGACAAAATCCCTCATGAGATGTGTGCAAACCTGGTGGCCAACTGCAAGAAACGTCTGACCTCTGATTGCCAACAAGGGTTTTGCCACCAAGTACTAAGTCATGTTTTGCAGAGGGGTCAAATACTTATTTCCCTCATTAAAATGCAAATCAATTTCCAACATTTTTGACATGCGTTTTTCTGGATTTTTTTGTTGTTATTCTGTCTCTCACTGTTCCAAACAAACCTACGATTAAAATTATAGACTGATAATTTCTGTCAGTGGGCGAACGTACAAAATCAGCAGGGGATCAAATACTTTTTCCCCTCACTGAATGTAATATATACATATATACATACACACAGTTGAAGTCTGACGTTTACATACACTTATGTTGGAGTCATTAAAACTTGTTCAACCACAAATTTCTTGTTAGCAAACTATAGTTTTGGCAAGTTGGCTAGAACATCTACTTTCTGCATGACACAAGTAACCTTTCCAACAATTGTTTACGGACAGATTATTTCACTATATCACAATTCCAGTGGGTCAGAAGTTTACATACACTAATTTGACTGTGCCTTTAAAAAGCTTGTAAAATTCCAGAAAAGGATGTCATGGCTTTAGAAGCCTTTGACGGGCTAATTGACCTAATTTGAGTCAATTGGAAGTGTACCTGTGGATGTATTTCAAAGCCTACCTTCAGACTCGGTGCCTCTTTGCTTGACATCATGGGAAAATCAAAAGAAATCAGCCAAGACCTCAGAAAAAAATTTGTAGTCCTCCACAAGTCTGGTTCATCCTTGGGAGCAATTTCCAAACGCCTGAAGGTACCACGTTCATCTGTGCAAACAATTGTACACAAGTATAAACACCATGGGACCACGCAGCAGTCACACCGCTCAGGAAGGAAACGCGTTCTGTCTCCTAGAGATGAGCGTACTTTGGTGAGAAAAGTGCAAATCAATCCCAGAACAACAGCAAAGGACCTTGTGAAGATGCTGGAGGACACAGATACAAAAATATCCATGTCCACAGTACTATATCGACATAACCTGAAAGGCCACTCAGCAAGGAAGAAGCCACTGCTCCAAAACCTCCATAAAAAAGCAAGACTACGGTTTGCAACTGCACATGGGGACAGAGATTGTACTTTTTGGAGAAATGTCCTCTGGAATGATGAAACAAAAATAGAACTGTTTGGCCATAATGACCATCGTTATGTTTGGAGGAAAAAGGGTGAGGCTTGGAAGCCGAAGAACACCATCCCAACCGTGAAGCACGGGGGTGGCAGCATCATGTTGTGGGGGTGCTTTGCTGCAGGAGGGACTGGTGCATTTCACAAAATAGATGGCATCATGAGGAGGAAAATGATGTGGATATTTTGAAGCAACATCTCAGGACATCAGTCAGGAAGTTAAAAGCTTGGTTGCAAATGGTTTCTTCCAAATGGACAATGACCCCAAGCATATTTCCAAAGTTGTGGCAAAATGGCTTAAGGACAACAAAGTCACAGTATTGGAGTGGCAAACACAAAGCCCTGACCTCAATCCTATAGAAAATGTATGGGCAGAACTGAAAAAGTGTGCGAGCAAGGAGGCCTACAAAGCTCACTCAGTTACACCAGCTCTGTCGGGAGGAATGGGCCAAAATTCACCCAACTTATTTAGCACCTAAAGCTGCAATATGTAACTTTTTGGTGACCCGAACAAATTCACATAGAAATGTGAGTTATAGATCTGTTATTCTCTTTGAAAGCAAGTCAATGAGAAATTGAAAGCAAGTCAATTATTGAAAGCAAGTCAATTACCTCAGAGGTGCAGGTCAGTCGCCGTGGATGTGGTGCCTCCTGCTGGAGCTGATACACTTGTGCAAAAACAGAACACAGTCAGTAAAACATGATTACAGTGCTCCCTACAATATTTTCATCTTTAGAATACATTTATACTCACGGTAAGATTTCCACACTGGCGGCCTGTATTCATCATGGTCTGAGGAAAGAAGAACATAATTTCAAGTCTTAAAAAACTTTAACATTGACACACTACCAAAAATCTTTGTTTCCTGATTGACAGTGCCTCCAGGTGGTCATTCTAACACACTACACTTAAACTGTGTTGATTAAAGCCACCCTGACAAATTAGATTTTCTACAGATTCAGTAACAGACAAGATATTTTTGAACCCAAACAAATGATTACATTAGCGGGCCTTCAGCACATCTGAATTGCCTTGAAGCATAATATAGGGTCACTCATTTTAGGCTAGACGCAAGATACTATGCAACTAGCCTAATCAACAATACCAAACTAATGCTGTGGGAAAATTAGCATTTTATGCAAATTCAGAATACATCTAACATTGTTATTAGCTTAAGCTTATTGTACTTGAGAAGTAAGTTCATCAATACATTAAAACATTATGGTGCCAAGCCAAATTGTTTTATGAGGACTTTACTTTTCACACATCCGCTATGGTTGGTATGGTCGCTCTGTCTCCACTCTTAGCAACATATCCTTACAACAACAAAAATACCACTGTTCTATACTGAACCATATCACTACCGTAGCACATGCAGTTTGGGTCGACACCATTATGTAGGATAGCTTTAAAAAGAGCTACTACTTAATACTGACAAAGATTTCATTTAGGCTACTACAAGGATGTTCTGACCCTCAAATAGCTATTGCACTACATAGGACTGCAGACTGTGCTTTCAATCACACCATGAAAGGACTATGGCATGTGTGTTCTGACAGAATACACTGGATATCTGTCCCAAAGCAGAGCTTCCAGTCTCATCCCCCACAGCCTGGAAGTTAGCTCGATCTTAAACTTGAAATGCACGTAATTTCCAGCCCCCTAACCGTTGTGTATGTATTTTCTCTCCCTCTCCTAGTTCAACAGTTACAGATATGTCCATGTCTTTTGTTTAATGCAAAAAAAGGCAATAGACTGTAGTCTACTATTCCACCTCAACCTCATGAAAAGTCTTGTGATACCCTTTGGTGATGAAGGGGTTTTAACATGGCTTAAAACGCTATAATACATGAACGTTGACAATTACTTAAATAAACTGTTAGTTAGCTAGCGTTAGCTATCGAACATCGTATCTACAAATCGGATGACGCAAAATACGGTGTTTCTATACGGTGCGAAAAAACTCTACAGGCCTCCCGACAAGGCCAAAAAGAATGCTGGCTAGATGGACAAACACATATCACATTTCTATAGCAAAACATTTGCATATCTGTCACATGCATTACTAGGAAACTGGCGTTAGAGCTGGTATTGGAACTAGTGAGGTATCAAACTGACAGAAAGGAACAGTTAGCTAGCTAACGTTAGTTAACTTACCAAAGACATTTAGAGCCATTCTTGGTGCGATAACTGATGCGCAATATGACTATTTCCACCGCCGTTAGAAAGCTGATAAGGGGAATACAGTGAATAAATATTATTTTGCGAGAAAACATTCAGCAACTAGGAAAAATGTTGAAAACTGTAAAGTGTTTATACTAATTATACTACAATAACAAAGCCAGTCCAGGCTAGATAGCGTTGGCCACTTAAGTTAACGCGTTTGCTCACACTGTGAGTCACCGCTAGTAGTACCGCCGACTTCATGACAAAAATAAACAAACCTAAGGAATGGGAACAGGCGTAGATGCAAACATGCATTTATCTACAGTGAGGATAAAGCCAATATGTAATATATCCGGTTGCATATGCATGCATATAGCTAATATAATTGATCCCAATAAACACCGTATCTATATTCTATAACGAAGTCGCCATCTTGTGATATCACGTGACCATCAGCCTCAATTTTAGGCCGTAGTTTTACCATGGTTACCATGTGAAGCTGCTCAGAAAAGGATGGGGCAGGGTTGGTGCTATCTGGGATCCTTAGGATGTCCCTACCCGTAACTATTTTAAATTTCAATTTGGGAAGTCCCAAGGATCCCGGAAAGCATGGACCGGTGCAGCAGCAATCCAGTTAAATCACCATGTTAGAAGGATGAGAGAATCCATACATCTGATTAGATTAATATACCGTTGAGATGTCCTTGTAATTTCGTTCTCGTTTTTTTGGGACATCCTAAATGGAAATCTTAACTGCAAATTCGGTTCTGCAAGTAGGCATAGTACAGGCAATGTTTGAGCTAACGATTCATAAATCCTGCAGTCCAAAGGTAAGACCACTACTTGTGCCACCAGTCATACACACGTACACATGGATTGTGTGTTGTAGATATGTGGTAGTAGAGTAGGGGCCTGACGGCCCATACCTAATATGTTGTGAATGTATTGGCATGTTTATTTTTTACAACTGCCTTCATTTTGCTGGACCCCGGGAAGAGTAGCTGCTTCCTTGGCAGCAGCTAATGGGGATTTATAATAAATAGAAATACAAAATACCTATTCTATCATGGAAGGTGTGTGTGCTACCAACTTGATCTTGTAGGGTCATGAGAAGGAGCACATCCAGATAAAGCCCAGGCCTTGTGCCAGGCACCATAATAGTAGTAATTTATTACACATGTAGGCTGTACTTGGCAGCTATAGCGTAATTACATGCATAGCACATAAGTAATTAAACAGTTAAAAATCAGGATGGGAGCAGAAGCAGTTTGTTTTTGGTAGTGTCAATGGGCTGAGCGGTGGGAGGCAACATTCACAGGAATGAAGAATTAAGGTCACAGCAAAGGGGGGGGGGGGGGGGTCATTGGTCAGAATCAGACAGGTCCAAAGCCATTAGGGGCACACTGCACTGTCCACTCACATACAACCACTTGCATTATTCCCTCCCCCCTCTTAAAGCATCCTCCTCGCATTAGCACGAAATCAACTATGCTCCAACAAAGGCTATCCCACTATTACAAAGCAATGCATAGTGTGAGAAATGGAGGGTCAATTCAAAAGCCCAGGCACTGCACAGGATCCAAACTCCATGTTTTGTATTCAATATAGAAAGTGAAATTCAATGGACCCAAACTGTTTCAATTTAGCATGCAGATTAAATTAAAGCCAATGTTAGATCATCTCTGCTATGAATGTTTTAACTACCGGTATCCATAAATAATATCTGCTCATGACAAGCAAAATGTTTACTTAGCGCTATGAAGTTTATAATCTCAAAATGCAAGAGATTGGAAGTGTCTATTCAATTGTAATCCAACAGCTGAACTAAATCTCACCCCAAATCTAAAATATATTCAAGATCAAGTGAAATGTATGGCTTTGGGGTGAAGTTTGCCCTAGGTAAAGAGCTCAGATCAGCTTCCCCAGTCCTAACGCAAAACTGACCCAATATCAGCATCTATTGGCAACTTTAACATATATTAAATGGCTGTTCTAAAAAATAAGTGCAAAGCAGAGTCAAGTTGATAATTTTTCATGGAATAGCAAAAGAGGACATTGTATTACACCAGTGAAAGATGACTTCAGTATTTATTACAATTAAGAAAAGCATATGATAACCAAAAGTACAGTAAAAATGTACTTAAACTCACTTGATTGCAATCAACCTGCAGTTAACATACCTATATGCTTTGTTTTGAGCTGAAGGGCACACACTAGAGAAATGCATTTGTTAATCCAAAATCTGGTGTTCCTTTGAAAATGTTTTGCAGGGAAGTGGGGCTACACACAAAATAACTAAACCATTTTAAAGTGAAATACATGCATTTAATTCTGTAATTGGTTACATTTTTACAATACATGCCTTTTCTTTTGTCAGCCTTCAACAAAAACTTGGAAAATGTACAATTCTATGACCAACACTGAACAATTTGGGTTGCTCGAGTAAAATAGGTAGCCACAGCTGTGGTTTCAAAATCATGATCACCATCTGCTGTAGACCTATTTACATGGCAAACAGGATCAGGAAAGCAACCATCAAGCAGAACAGACCCATGGCTTCAGACAGGGCAAATCCCAGGATAGCATAGGAGAAAAGCTGCTGCTTTAGGGAAGGGTTCCTGGGGAGAAAAAACAAAACAAATTGCTAGTGCCATGAATCAAAACTGTGGGAGAGACTTGCAGCCATAGCGATTGTTAACCATTTTCACAAACATTGTAAAAAAATTGACAAAAATCAACAACGATTCACATAAAGGGCATAAAGTAGGGCACCATATTGATAAAAAAAATATATACAATTTTTTTTAACCTTTATTTAACTAGGCAAGTCAGTTTAGAACAATTTCTTATTTTCAATGACGGCCTAGGAACAGTGGGTTAACTGCCTGTTCAGGTGGCAGAATGACAGATTTGTACCTTGTCATCTCAGGGATTTGAACCTTCCGGTTACTAGTCCAACGCGCTAACCACTAGGCTACCCTGCCGCCCCAATATCTACTAATGGCAATATTTACCTTGCATAGCCGATGATAAGGCTGCCGAACACAGTCCCGATTCCAGCACCAGAACCAGCCACTCCAACTGTGGCAGCTCCAGCGCCGATGAACTTGGCTGCTGTGTCAATGTCTCTGCTCACAGCACTAGTCTGGAAACCCCGCAGTGCTACCTGAGAAAAGGCACTCTGTGGCACAAAGTCAGTGCTAGCCTGGGAGCAACAAATAAAAAACCACAAAAAATTATGAACCAATTGATCATAAAAACAGCTTGAAGATAAATATTACAATCATTTATGATTAAGACAACACTTAAATCATTGCAGAGGGGTCCAATAAAATTTGGAAGAGAACAGAGGGCTGTTTCCTTATCATTTCTATCAGCAACATTTTACCAAAGGAAACAAATCTAGACTAAAAGGTAGCATCAGTTGATGTTGTTCCTCAGGGTAAGGGCGCTAAGGGGTAAAAGGGGCAGGTAGACACTCACCTCTCCAGTTCTGACATCCGGCCGGGAAAGCACAGACGCAGAGAGAGGTCTGTATAATGCCCTGGATCCAGCACGGACCTGCACATTTAAAAAAAATTGTATACATTAAGTGATGCAACTTCCATAACATTATTGTAACTTGATTATAAACACACCACTACAAAAATAAATAACATTTGTTAACAGTCGCAAGGGGACACATGGCCAAATCATATGTACATCACCACTGACCAACTGTACAAGTCAGATGTGGGCAGTACAACAAGTAACTAGTAGCTTGCTACATACTACTAGCAAGCTACAGAGCCCCCCTCCCACAGAGGAGAATGTGCTGTTAAACATGACAAATGCATGGAAGCACTGCAGTGTTTAGTTCCAAATATCTGCCTCTACTGAACCAGCCCTTGCAGATGTCCTAGACGACCAACTCAGAGGGCATTATGGAGTGGATCAATATGTAGTGCCATGGTCCAAAATACCCAAACGCCAAACTGGCAAAGGGCACAACTAGGATTGACATTACTAGTAGCAAATGCACATAGCCAAATGAAAGCAGTCTTTGCTGCTTTATTTCTGCATGACCTTGAAATTACAGTCTCATTGGCTCATTCGAAAGCTAACGAGCGATGGTTAGCAACCTAACGTAAGCATAGCTAAAGCTGGCAACCTAGCTTAGGTGACAAGAGGTAACGTTATTTTCTAAGAGCAAGTTTAACAATTATTATAATTATTTTTAAAGGTTAGCTAGCTACGTTGATTTCAATTACATTTCAAGCCAAGTTACTTACAATTCAGTGTGCACAATTGCATGCACTGAAACGTTACAGCAGTTCCTAAGTCACAAATAAGTATAAATTCAGCAGGCCCATCTAACTTGCCTAGTTAACATTATGCTATGACAACTTATATGCATCATTACTTTCACAACTCACCAGTGCAGGCGTAGAGACGAACTTCGCACAGGCGTACATATTAGTTTAATGTGTTGACTGATCAAATCAACTAGACGAATCACCTGGTTGTCTCAACAAAAAAAAGAGAGAACAGTCGCTAAGGTCAATGATAATTTCACTACAAATTCAAAGATACAGCGAATCCATGAAAACGATTAACGTTATGTGCAAAACAACTGTATTCACATAAATTATGTGTCGGTGTGGGATCAAAAAGACTTTAGATAGAAGATGAAAATGGATTGTTAAAATGTTTCAGCGTAGATCCCCATTTACCTCCCCTTCACTTACCGGCTGCAGAGGTCGAAGCGCTGAGGAACAACTGCGCATGCCCGAAACCGTATTTAATCATATTCCCGGATGACGGGATTTACGACATCAGACCTCATTCCTTAGCTAGCACCTTTGTTAGAATATTGGAAAGAAAAATAGTACAATCACAGCGTATTCAATATTGTTCCTATCAACCATCTATGTTTCTATTTATCAATCAAATATCTATTGTATTCGTTTCAATGACAATGTGACATATTTTAATCAAGCTACTAGTGATAATAAACTCATAAACGCAGGGTGATAGTAGGGCACACTCAAAAGGGTTTCTTTCTACTTGTGTGAGTGCCACACTGTTCACCAATGATGTTGAACTGCTATTTTTAAATTCTCTGTGAATGTATGTATCAGTTTTACCCCACATATTTGTTTTAACCCCAAAATAATTTTGAATTCTAGTTTTCCTGTTCTTTAGCCTTTTGTTGTATTCATATATGGACAGTGTCATCCTTTTCAAATGTTCTCTTGTCTATTACATTTTTTAAAAATATATAAAACCATTATTTATTGAGTTTGGTTTTACACTATAGCAGATCATATATAGTGAATGCACCAATTTGTAAGTCGCTCTGGATAAGAGCGTCTGCTAAATGACTTAAATGTAAATGTAAATATACAACATGATCCATCTCCAGCAGAGGGGGATGTGGTGTAAACCTGTGTGATGTAGTGGCAGCTAGGCAAGGTATCATTCCAGCTATACTGACCCAATCCCAATGTCAAACCTCAACCTTTAACGCCCTGTGCACTTCAGTGATCTGAGAAGGTTTGACAGGTGTTAGCAATATGGCATTAAATCCAACTAGCCTATCTGAAGCCTAGGTGGAGCTATTACCATACCTATGCCATGTCCTTTCAGATCTCCAATCTGCACAGGGAGTAGGGCAGTGGTAGCAATGCATAGTATTCAACTCTTACACTACGAGGTCCAGTGCCTGCTTGTTTTCTGTTATACCTGATAATTAATTGCACACACCTAGTGTCCCAGGTCTACATCAGTCCCTGATTAGAGTGGAACAATGGAAAAATGCAGTCGAACTGGCTTCGAGGTCCAGAGTTGATTTTAAAGGCCGTAATCTTATGATTAAAATTGAGATTGGGCCACTGTGTAGACACACACATGCACACATGCACACATGCACACATGCACACATGCACACACACACACACACACACACACACACACACACACACACACACACACACACACACACACACACACATATATACTGTACATACACAAAAACATATGACCAGCTTAAAAAAAGAGTTGGATTAACATTCCTTGTCCATTAAATTAATGGTATTTTAGAGATGAGAGCAAAATAATGATGAACTACTATTTTCATGCCCTACCTCCCTCAAAGATCTGTCTTTGTGTGTTTTTCTGGGTATGTGAGGGAATGACAGGGGCGAACAGACATGCAATGATTGGTTCATAGACAGGGTCTCTACCTATGTCTTCAAGGACATGTAGATGTAGCCTAGCTAAATTCCCAATCTGACCCTCATACCATCATGGCCACCTAATCATCCCCAGCTTCCAATTGTCTCATTCATCCCCCTTCCTCTCCCCTGTAACTGTTCCCTAGGTCATTGCTGTAAATCAGAATGTGTTCTCAGTCAACTTACCAGGTAAAATAAAGGTTGAGTGAAACATTTAAATAAATATATTATACTGCATCGCCAAGGTTCTTAAATAACGGCAGTCTGAAGCTGATTAAAAGGCTTGGAGAGATGTATCATTAATGTATTGTGCTTGACCTTTTCTTCACATCAATATGACATTTAAATATCTAAACACATGCTTGGAAATTCACAAATGTGGACAATATACAGTAATTGTATTTGCATTTATTATGGGTCCCCATTCATTTTCCTGGGGTCCTTCAAAATTAAGGCAGTGATACAATTACTCTACATTAATTACAGAATTAATGTGTGTGCCCTCAGGCCCCTACTCCAATACCACATATCTACAACGCAAAATCCATGTGTACATGTGTGTATAGTGCGTATGTTATCATGTGTGTGTATGCATGTGTCTGTGCCTATGTTTGTGTTGCTTCACAGTCCCCACTCTTCCATAAGGTGTATTTTTACCTGCTTTTTAACTCTGATTCTACTGCTTGCATCAGTTACCTGGTGTGGAATAGAGTTCAATGTAGTCATGGCTCTATGTAGTACTGTGAGCCTCCCATAGTTTGTTCTGGACTTTGGAACTGTGAAGAGACCACTGGTGGCATGTCTTGATGGGCATGCATGGGTGTCCAAGCTGTGTGCTAGTATTTTAAACAGACAGCTCAGTACATTCAGCTTGTCAACACCTCTTACAAAAACAAGTAATGATGAAATCAATCTCTCTTCCACTTTGAGCCATGAGAGATAGACATGCATGGCATTAATGTTAGCTCTCCGTGTACCTTTAAGGGCCAGCCATGCTGCCCTGTTCTGAGCCAACTGTAATTTTCCCAAGTCACTCTTTGTGGCACTTGACCACACGACTGAACAGTAGTCTAGGTGTGAACAAAATTAGGACCTGTAGGACCTGCCTAGTTGATAGTGTTGTTAAGAAGGCAGAGCAACACTTTATTATGGACAGACTTCACCCCATCTTAGCTACTGTTGTATCAATATGTTTTGACCATGATAGTTTACAATCCAGGGTTACTCCAGGCAGTTTAGTCACCTCAACTTGCTCAATTTCCACATTATTCATTACGAGATGTAGTTGAGGTTTAGGGTTTAGTGAATGATTTGTCCCAAATACAATGCTTTTAGTTTTGGAAATATTTAGGACTAACTTATTCTTTGCTACCTATCCCGAAACTAACTGCAGCTCTTTGTTAAGTGTTGCAGTCATTTCAGTCGCTGTAGTAGCTGACGTGTATAGTGTTGAGTTATCTGCATACATAGACACACTGGCCTTGCTCAAAGACAGTGAAATGTCATTAGTAAACATTGAAAAAAGCAAGGGGCCTAAACAGCTACCCTGGGGAATTCCTGATTCTACCTGGTTTATGTTTGAGATGCTTCCATTGAAGAACACCCTCTGAGTTCTGTTAGACAAGTAACTCTTTATCCACATTATAGCAGGGCATGTAAAGCCATAACACATCAAGTTTTTCCAGCAGTAGACTATGATCGATAATGTCAAAAGCTGCACTGAAGTCTACAAGACAGCCCCCACAATAATTGTATCATAAATTTCTCTCAGCCAATCATCAATCATTTGTGTAAGTGATGTGCTTGTTGAGTATCCTTTCCTACATGTGTGCTGAAAGTCTGTTGTCAATTTGTTTTTTGTTAAATAGCATTCTATCTGGTCAAACACCATTTTTTGGGTTGATAACAGACTGATTGATTGGCTGTTTGAGCCAGTAAAGGGGGCTTTACTATTCTTGGGTAGAGGACTGACTTTAGCTTCCTTCCAGGCCTGAGGGCATACACTTTCTAGTTGGCTTAAATGTAAGATGTGGCAAAAAGGAGTGGCAATATCACCTGCTATTATCCTCTGTCACCCAGGTGTTTTGATAGACAACAATCATTGTTTCACCTCTTCCACACTAACTTTACAGAATTCATAACTACAATTCTTGTCTTTCATAATTTGGTCAGATACACTTGGATGTGTAGTGTCAGCGTTTGTTGCTGGCATGTCATCCCTAAATTTGCTAAACTTGCCAATGAAAAAGTAATTAAAGTAGCTGGCAATATCAATTTGTTTTGTGACAAATGAGCCATCATCTGATTCGATGAATGATGGAGCCGAGATGGCATTTTTCCCAAAATGTAATTTAAGGTGCGCCAAAGCTCTTTACTATCATTCTTTATATAATTTATCGTTGTTTCATAGTATAGTTTCTTTTTGTTTTTATTTAGCTTAGTCACATGATTTCTTAATTTGCAGTACATTTGCCAATCAATTGGTCTGCCAGATTTATGTGCCATACCTTTTGCCTCATCCCTCTCAATCATACAATTTTTCAATTCCTCATCAATCCAAGGGGATTTAACAGTTTTTACAGTAATTTTCTTAATGGGTGAGTGCTTATTAGTAACTGGAATAAGCAATTTCATAAATGAGTCAAGTGTAGCGTCTGGTTGCTCCTCATTACACACCACAGACCAGCAAATACTATTTACATATGAATCACTACAAAACGTATTGTATGACCTCTTATACATTATATTAGGCCCAGCCCTTGGAAGCTAAGTTTTCCTAGATATGGCAATTATATTGTGATCACTACATCCAATGGATTTGGATAATGCTTTAAAGCAAATTTCTGCAGCATTAGTAAAGATGTGATCAATACATATTGATGATTTCCTTCCTGTGCTGTTTGTAACTACCCTGGTTGATCTAAAACCTGAACCAGGTTGCAGACACTGGTTACAGTTTTACATTTTTTTCTTGAGTGGGCAGCTTGATGAGAGCCAGTCAATATTTAAATCACCCAGAAAATATACTTCGCTGTTGATATCACATACATGATCAAGCATTTCATACATATTATCCAGATACTGACTGTTAGCACTTGGTGGTCTATAGCAGCTTCCCAAAAGAAGGGGCTTTAGGTGAGGCAGATTAATATGTAGCCATATTACCTAAATAGTATTTAACATTAGATCGTCTCTAAGCTTTAAAGGAATGTGGTTCTTTATATAAACCATGTTTTGCCATGTATAACCATGTATTGCTACCACTGTATCATCAAAGGTATTATCTAAGTGAATTTCAAAGATTGTCAGAATATGAAAGTAATCTGTTACAAGCAAGTTATTGACTTCATGGACTTTGTTTCTCAGGCTGCATATGTTAATATGGTCTATTTTAGCACTTTTCTGGGACTCTTGATTGTTTTTAATGCTTTACTGGGAAGCTTATCAGAAGTAGACTTGCTCATGCTATTTATATTGGAGCTGATAGTGCAGGGTGAAATGCACAAAGTGCTCTTCCTACTAGGGCACGCCACCTCATTGCTAATGGTGTAACTCTGATTCATACGCTCCTGATTACTGCATACAATAGTAGCAGGATCAACAGAGTTATTCAGGGCAATTAGGGGGACATAAATTACATAGTGTCCGCAAACGCCACAAGGAAAATGTACATTTGATGCAGCATTATGACAACTCACTGTAGATCATAGTCTGCTGCTGGAAAAACGTACGTGTTATGGATTTACATCCCCTGCTATAATGTGGATAAAGAGTTACTTGTCTAACAGAACACAGAGGGTGGAAGCCTATCAAATATAATCCAGTTAAAATTAAGAAATCCCTAGGTAGCTATTTAGGCCCCTTGCTTTTAATTTTTTTTATGAACGACATGACACTGGCTTTGAGTAAAGCGTGAGTGTCTACAGTTGGAGTCGGAAGTTTACATAGAGTTAGGTTGGAGTCATTAAAACTCATTTTTCAACAACTCCACAACTTTCTTGTTAACAAACTATAGTTTTGGCAAGTCAGTTAGGACATTTACTTTGTGCATGACACAAGTAATTTTTCCAACAGTTGTTTGCAGACAGATTATTTGACTTATAATTCACTCTATCACAATTCCAGTGGGTCAGAAGTTTACATACACTAAGTTGACTGTGCTTTAAACAGCTTGGAAAATTCCCAAAAAATGATGTCATGGCTTTAGAAGCTTCTGATAGGCTAATTGACATAATTTGAGTCAATTGGAGGTGTACCTGTGGATGTATTTCAAGGCCTACCTTCAAACTCAGTGCCTATTTGCTTGACATCATAGGAAAATCAAAAGAAATCAAGACCTCAGAAAAAAAATTGTATACCTCCACAAGTCTGGTTCATCCTTGGGATCAATTTCCAAACGCCTGAAGGTCACCTATACAAACAATAGTATGCAAGTATAAACACCATGGGACCACGCAGCCATCATACCGCTCAGGAAGGAGACGTGTTCTGTCTCCTAGAGATGAACATCCTTTGGTGTGAGAAGTGCAAATCAATCCAAAACAACAGCTGGAGGCTCCGGACCGCATACCGTTGCTGGAGACTCCGGAACGCCGACCGTCGCTGGAAGCTCCGGACCACGGTCCCTCTCAGGATGTTCCGGACCGCCGACCGTCGCTGGAGGCTCCGGACTGCGGACCGTCAATGGAGGTTCCGGAGTGCAGACCGCCTCAGGAGGTTCCGGAACGCAGACCATCTCAGGAAGGTTCCGAGCAGCGGACCGTCGTTAGAGGTTCTGGACCGCGGACCGTCGTTGGAGGTTCGGGACTGTGAAATGTCGCCGGAAGCTCTGGACTGGGAACTGTCGCCGGAAGCTCTGGACTGGGAACTGTCGCCGGAAGTTTTGTACTAGGAACTGTCGCCGGAAGCTCTGGACTGTGGAGGCATACTGGAGGCCTGATGCGCGGGACTGGTACAGGTGGTACCGGGCTGATGACATGCACCTCAGAAGGAGTGCGGGGAGGAGTCACAGGACGTACTGGACTGTGGAGACGCACTGGAGGCCTGATGCGTGGGACCGGAACAGGTGGCACCGGGCTGATGACACGCACCTCAGGGCGAGTGTGGGGAGTAGGCACAGGACGCACTGGGCTGTGAAGGCGCACTGGAGACACAGTATGCATGGCCGGCGCAGGATATACTGGGCCGTGGAGGCACACTGGAGGTCGGGAGCGTAGAGCTGGCACAACGCGTCCCGGCAAGTGTGGGGCGCTGGCACAGGACGTACTGGGCTGTGAAGGCGCACTGGCGACACGTTGCGTAGAGCCGGCGCAGGATATCCTGGACCGAGGAGGCGTACTGGAGACCAGGAACGCTGAGACAGCACCACTCATCCTGGCTGGATGCTCACTTTCGCACGGCAAGTGCGAGGAGCTGGCACAGAATGCACCGGGCTGTGGATGCGCACTGGAGACACATTGCGTATCTCCGCAAAACTTGGTGCTGGTCCCATGCTCCTCACAGCGACTGTCTTGCTCCAGACACCAAAACATCCACTCTACCTCATCACTCCCCTCAACTCTCTCACAATACTCCTCGCTCAGTCTATCCCAATATTGCTCGCTTTAAGACTCGCACCTCGGCTTCGCTGACCAACCCGTGTGCTCCCTCCCAAAAACATTCGGGGTTGCCTCTCAGGCTTCCGTCGTGGTCGTGAACTTCGGAGTCGCGATTGATCCTCCTTTGCTGCCTCCTGCATCTGCTTCCATGAAAGGCTTTCGTCTCCTGCCAATATCTCCTCCCATGTCCAGGATGTTTTCTCCTCCTGGCCGCGCTGCTTGGTACGTTTGTGGTGGGATCTTCTGTCACGCTCGTTGAAATGAGTGGACCAAGATGCAGCGTGGTATGTTTCCATCCTTTTACTTAGAAGAGAAACTTAAAGCACAAAAACAGTAAAGCGAATAAACGAAACATGAAGCTACATGCAGTGCAAGCAACTACACACAAACATAGTCAAGATCCCACAAAGCACAAAAAGGGGAAATGGCTGCCTAAATATGATCCCCAATCAGAGACAACGATAAACAGCTGCCTCTGATTGGGAATCATACTAGGCCAACATAGATATATAATTACCTAGATGACCCACCCTAGTCACACTCCGACCTAACCAACATAGAGAATAACAGGCTCTCTATGGTCAGGGCATGACATCTCTCTACTATTATTAATATTAGACCCCTCCTGTCTCAGCCTCCAGTATTTATGCTGCAGTAGTTTATGTGTCGGGGAGCTAGGGTCAGTTTCTTATATCTGGAGTACTTCTCCTGTCCTATCCGGTGTCCTGTGTGAATTTAAGTATGCTCTCTCTAATTCTCTCTCTCTTTCTCTCTTTCTTTCTCTCTCGGAGGACCTGAGCCCTAGGACCATGCCTCAGGACTACCTGACATGATGACTCCTTGCTGTCCCCAGTCCACCTGGCCGTGCTGCTGCTCCAATTTCAACTGTTCTGCCTGTGATTATTATTATTTGACCATGCTGGTCATTTATGAACATTTTAACATTTTGACCATGTTCTGTTATAATCTCCACCCGGCACAGCCAGAAGAGGACTGGCCACCCCACATAGCCTGGTTCCTATCTAGGTTTCTTCCTAGGTTTTGGCCTTTCTAGGGAGTTTTTCCTAGCCACCGTGCTTCTACACCTGCATTGCTTGCTGTTTGGGGTTTTAGGCTTGGTTTCTGTACAGCACTTTGAGATATCAGCTGATGTACGAAGGTCTATATAAATACATTTGATTTGATATTATTCTGACATTTCACTATCTTAAAATAAAGTGGTGTTCCTAACTGACCTGAGACAGGGAATTTTTACGAGGATTAAATGTCAGGAATTGTGAAAAACTGTGTTTAAATGTGTTGGTCTAAGGTGTATGGAAACTTCCAACTTCAACTGTATGTATGCGGATGACTCAACACTATACAAGTCAGCTACTACTGCGACTGAAATGACTGCAACACTCAACAAGGAGCTGCAGTTAGTTTCAGAATGGGTGGCAAGGAATAAGTTAGCCCTAAATATTTCTAAAACTAAAAGCATTGTATTTTGAACAAAACACCCACTAAAACCTTAACATCAACTAAATCTTGTAATAAATCATGTGTAAATTGAGCATGTTGAGATGACTAAACTACTTGGAGTAACCCTAGATTGTAAACTGTCATGGTCAAAACATATTGATGCAGTAGTAGCTGAGATGGGAAGAAGTCTGTCTATTATAAAGCGATGCTCTGCCTTCTTAACAACATTATCAACAAGGCAGGTCCTACAGGCCTTAGTTTTGGCTCACCTTGACTACTGTTCAGTCGTGTCAATGCCATAAAAAAAAGGAAAATTGCAATTGGCTCAGAACAGGGCAGCACGGCTGGCCCTTGGATGTACACAGAGAGCTAATATTAATAATATGCATGTCAATCTCTCCTGGCTGAAAGTGGAGGAGAGATTGACTTCATCACTACTTTTATCTATGAGAGGTATTGACATGTTGAATGTACCGAGCTGTCTGTCTAAACTACTGGCACACAGCTCGGACACCCATGCATACCCCACAAAACATGTCACCAGAGGTCTCTTCACAGTTCCCAAGTCCAAACAGACTATGGGAGGCACACAGTACTACATAGAGCCATAACTACGTGGACATCAAGTAACTGACACAAGCAGTAAAATTTTATTTAAAAAACATTTAAAAAACACCTTATGGAACAGCGGGGACTGTGAAGAAACACAAACATTGGCACAGACACACACACACACACACACACAATAACATATGAGGTAAAGGGTGGCTACTTTGAAGGATATAAAATATAAAATATATTTTGATTTGTTTCACACTTCTTTGGTTACTACATGATTCCATTTGTGTTATTTCATAGTTTTGATGTCATCACCATTATTCTACAATGTAGAAATTTGTAAACAAAGAAAGAAAGAAAAAACCCTTGAATGAGTAAGTGTGTCCAAACTTTTGACTGGTATTGCACATGTTTCATAAACAGACAGATGGGGAGGTGCCAACGTCTGTTTGGAGATAAACTGTAAATGGGAGGATTTAGGACCTTCATCATACTCTACGATGATTTGTAAGGAATCTATAACAGTGATTTGATAAATCGCTAATTTCATTTTGCACATTCATGGAAATGAGGTTGCTTGGTTTTTAAACATGTATTATATTTGTCTTATGTGACAGTGATTGGAATTGGATGCTTTTACTGGTTCAGTCTGCAGCTACGCCCTAACTCTGACTCAGAGGAGAGCAATAAAGTCACACTGACGGAGGTCCTGTGGGCTGCAGTATGTCTGCACCGGCAAATTCCAGAAAGTTACATTTGTAGATAGAAAATAATTTTGCAGGAATACTTTACATTTTTCGTTTTTGATAAAAAGGCATTCTTACATAAATTGCTTTTCAATCAACACAGCCTATCAAAACAAAATAAAATAAAATTGTATTTGTCACATGCACCAAATGCAACAAGTGTAGACTTTACTGTGAAACGCTTACTTACGATCCCTTTCCCAATAACGGAGTTAAAACGTAACAAAATTAACAAATAGATTAAAAATAAAATAGTAACACAATAAAATAAAAATAATGAGTACAGTGTAGTTGGGGTGATTGATTAAGGTAATATTTACATGTAGGTTTGGTTAGGTGATTGATTGTTTTTATTGATCTATACCATATATACTTCAAAGGATATTAAAATACAAAACATTTTAGTAGTATAATGTATGTCTCAGTTTTATGCAATTGGTGTTACCACCTTAAAAATAACTGATTACAAAGGCATACAAGGACCTTGAGCATTCTCCCCAGTGGGAAACTTATCGGGGGAGGGGTCTATATTAAAGAAAATTATTAGCTAATCTCACCCTTTTAGTATGTCATACATTTGAGGATTCCATTAATAGTTTGGTGAGTCTAAATCCGAAGTATCACAAGGTTTTATTCAGTTTAAATGGGGAAATAACATTGTGAAAAAATGATTACAAATAATTTACTACAGTGATATTATTAAAGATTTGATTTGAGCATTTGTGGCCTCAATTTCAGAAAATCCAAATTTTGCAGATTTAAGATACGTTAAGATACGTAAAGTCACAGTGTTGTTTGCTAGCCTACAGCTCTACTGTTAGTTTGGATTAGTGAGAAATGTTGTATGTACCCCTTACGTTCTATTTTCTATCAGTGTGGTTACCATTGCTACATGCATTTATAGAATACCACTAGGCCTACTCCTGATTAGGCCATAACCAAACAAGAAAATGCTCATCCAGAGCCGGGAACTTCAATGCAGGGAAACATAAGCCTACCAGATGAACTAAATTACTTCTATGCGCGCATCGAGGCAAGTAACACTGAAGTATGCATGAGAGCATCAGCTGTTCCTGACAGCTGTGTAATCACGCTCTCCATAGCTGATGTGAGTATGAGTATGATATATATATATATACACACAGTTGAAGTCGAAAGTTTACATACATACATTTAAACTCAGTTTTTCACAATTCCTGGCATATAATCCAAGTACAAATTCCCTGTCTTAGAATAATAGTAGAGAGAATGAATTATTTCAGCTTTTATTTCTTTCATCACATTCCCAGTGTGTCAGAAGTTTACATACACTCAATTAGTATTTGGTAGCATTGCCTTTAAATTGTTTAACTTGGGTCAAACATTTTGGGTAGCCTTCCACAAGCTTCCCACAATAAATTGGGTGAATTATGGCCTATTCCTCGGGACAGAGCTGGTGTAACTAAGTCATGTTTCTAGGCCTCCTTGCTCGCACATGATTTTTTAGTTCTGCTCGCAAAAGGGCTTTGTGATGACCACTCCAATACCTTGACTTTGTTGTCCTTAAGCCATTTTGCCACAACTTTGGAAGTATGCTTGGGGTCCTTGTCCATTTGGAAGACCCATTTACGACCAAGCTTAACTTCCTGACTGGAATGTCTTGAGTGTCTTGAGATGTTGTTTCAATATATCCACATAATTTTCCATCCTCATGATGCCATCTATATTGTGAAGTGCACCAGTCCCTCCTGTAGCAAAGCACCCCCACAACATGATGCTGCCACCCCCGTGCTTCACAGTTGGCATGGTGTTCTTCGGCTTGCAAGCCTTCCCCCTTTTTCCTCCAAACATAACGATGGTCATTATTGCCAAACAGTTCTATTTTTGTTTCATCAGACCAGAGGACATTTCTCCAAAAAGTACGATATTTGTCCCCATGTGCAGTTGCAAACTTTAGTCTGGCTTTTTTATGTCGGTTTTGGAGCAGTGGCTTCCTCCTTGTTGAGAGGTGTTAAGGGATTTTTATCAATAATGACTAAATTATGTATACATTTGAATCAGAACTATGACTAAACAGAATACTATTACGTTACTGTATGGATGTATGAATCTTATTATAATCATAATACTGAATATAATGTGTGTAATTATAATCAAGAATTAGAACAAAGACTGTCTGTTCCTTGGTAGAAACGAATGAAGCTATCGTCAGACTGGATAGAATGCTGTGTTCCTTACGGGACATCTTATCTACACCGGGAGAGGAGAGACCTTGGGCTGGTAGTAAATTATCTAACAGGTGGTGGACGATGTGGGAAGGCTTGTGAACTATACTGCCATTGTATCGGAGTGGAGGAGGGACAGTTTAAAAACCTATGACGTCATTTTTAGTTTATAACCTCTTGTAAATTGTACCATGATCAGTACTCTCGAGAATAAACGCTATTGATTGATTTTGAGACTGGTCTCTGTCCATTTTATGCAAATAAGTATCTTACAAATTCTTAGAAATGGGTGAAATACATCCAGTGTATTAATTGAATTGTTTAATAAACATATAGGAATCAAATTCCTTTAACAAGCTGCCTTTAAGTGTATGTCGATATAGGACTTGTTTTACTGTGGATATAGATACTTTTGTACCTGTTTCCTCCAGCATCTTCACAAGGTTCTTTGCTGTTGTTCTGGGATTGATTTGCACTTTTCGCACCGAAGTACGTTCATCTCTAGGAGACAAAACACGTCTCCTTCCTGAGCGGTATGATGGCTGCGTGGTCCCATGGTGTTTATACTTGCGTACTTTTGTTTGTACAGATGAACGTGGTCAGAAGCTTCTAAAGCCATGACAACATTTCCTGGAATTTTCCAAGCTTTTTAAAGGCACATTCAACTTAGTGTATGTAAACTTCTGACCAATTTTGAATTGTGATACAGTGAATTATAAGTGAAATAATCTGTCTGTAAACAATTGTTGGAAAAATTACTTGTCTCATGCACAAAATAGATGTCCTAACCGGCTTGCCAAAACTATAGTTTGTGGTTGAAAAACAAGTTTTAATGACTCCAACCTAAGTGTATGTAAACGTCCGACTTCAACTGTATATATTGTTTTTTCAGAATATCAACCGTGTGTAGGTAGATACGTGTGTAGCTAGATGTGGAAAGATAGATACAAATTATTTTTTGCAAGTTGGGGGGGGTCAAACCTAGCTCAAGTTGGGGCTTGGGGGGGTTCACACCTAGCTCGGCTATTAGTCATTTCTTTTGTAAAGGTTGAATAGTCTACTGTTCATCTAAAAGCCCATCCTGCTATGCCTGTGAAAAAACAATACTAATACTTTTTCCCCTTTCCACATGTTAAAGATTCCAAATGATAAAGTGTTTTTAGCCACAATCAGCCCCAACCCCAATGAATACAATTGGGCACAGTCTTCGGACTTTGCGTGCTGGACTTCGGGCTAAAATGTTGAGGGTTCAGAACCTGCTCCATGCTTGTTTCATTACATTATTTTGCCAGTCTCAGAGCAAATGATCCTGGATTGTTACTCCCATCTCGTTCCTCGCTCTCTTCCATGTGTCATTCTCTGCCTGAGATGCTCACTTGTGGGAGTGCTGGCAGGATGTACTGTTTTTTATTCTGTAATCAAGTTAGGTTTCTCCAGAAATAAATAATTCTAAATAACAAACTGGATTTATTTACAAATTAGTGATAATGTCTCACCCCATGTTCAAGAATTGCCTTTTTCTCACTCACTCTAAGTTAAATTGAAACAAAATGTCCAAAATATCGTTACTTTTTTAAAACTGCTTAGGGCTCGGCATCCCGCTAGCGGGACAACTTCCAATGAAACTGGAGGGCGAGCAAATCAAATAAAATTTTTTTTTAAATGATGGATATAAAACATTTAGGTACATAGAAGTGTTTTATATCGGTTGAAGCTTAAATTCTTGTTAATCTAACTGCACTGTCGGATTTACAGTAGCCATTACAGCAAAAGCATGCCAATGCGATTTTTTGAGGACGGCGCCCAACATCAAAATATTTTTGCACCGGCACAGGTTTCATAAATTCACAAGTAGCGATTAAATATTCACTTACTTTTTGAAAGTCTTCCTCTGATTTGTCATCCAAAGGGTCCCAGCTATAACATGTAGTGCCGTTTTTTATATAAAATCCTTCTTTATATCCCAAAAAGTCTGTTTAGTTGGAGCCATCGATTTGAGTAATTCACTCGTTCAACAGGCAGAGAAAGGAATATCTTTGTTTGATAAAACCCAAAGAGCATTCCAGAGCATGAGTTAATGTTTCTGTTCTATACCGTACCAGGGAGATATGGTTCCAGTTTGGAGTCGGAGGGCCAGAAACTGGTCTCTATACAATGAAAACTGTTGACACAGCAGATACTGTCTGCTATGTATTATAGGTATCTTTCATACGAATCTTAACCTTGTGACCAATTCTATATATCTGTTCTTCATCATGTATGTTGAAAGGGGTGTATCTTGGCTATAAAAGACCTTTGTACTTTTGTCTCGGGGCTAATTCGGTAATTTGTCGACCAGCCATTGCTATTGCAAAGCTCTCACTAATAAAGATTCAGTTTAAGTATAACTCTGACTTGTGTGATAAGTTTGTCTCTCCTCATTTGATAATACAGAAATTAACCACCACAGTATGTAAACTTCCAACTTCAACTGTATGTACATGTAGGTAGAGTTATTAAAGTGACTATGCATAGATGATAAAAACAGATAGTAGCAGAGTTGTAAAAGAAGGGGGGGGTCTGGGTAGCCATTTGATTAGGTTTTCAGGACTCTTATGGCTTGAGGGTAGAAGCTGTTTAGAAGCCTCTTGAACCTAGACTTGGCGCTCCGGTATCAAATCACATCAAATCTATTTATATAGCCCTTCGTACATCAGCTGATATCTCAAAGTGCTGTACAGAAACCCAGCCTAAAACCCCAAACAGCAAGCAATGCAGGTGTAAAAGCACGGTGGCTAGGAAAAACTCCCTAGAAAGGCCAAAACCTAGGAAGAAACCTAGAGAGGAACCAGGCTATGAGGGGTGGCCAGTCCTCTTCTGGCTGTGCTGGGTGGAGATTACAGCAAAACATGGCCAAGATGTTCAAATGTTCATAAATGCATAAATGCAGCATGGTCAAATAATAATAATCACAGGCAGAACAGTTGAAACTGGAGCAGCAGCACGGACAGGTGGACTGGGGACAGCAAGGAGTCATCATGCCAGGTAGTCCTGAGGCATGGTCCTAGGGCTCAGGTCCTCCGAGAGAGAGAAAGAGAGAATTAGAGGGAGCATACTTAAATTCACACAGGACACCGGATAAGACAGGAGAAGTACTCCAGATATAACAAACTGACCCTAGCCCCCCGACACATAAATTACTGCAGCATAAATACTGGAGGCCGAGACAGGAGGGCTCAGGAGACACTATGGCCCCATCCGATGATACCCACGGACAGGGCCAAACAGGAAGGATTTAACCAACCCACTTTGCCAATGCACAGCCCCCACACCACTAGATGGATATCTTCAACCACCAACTTAACATCCTGAGACAAGGCCGAGTATAACCCACAAAGATCTCCGCCACGGCACAACCCAAGGGGTGGCGCCAACCCAGACAGGAAGATCACATCAGTGACTCAACCCACTCAAGTGACGCACCCCTCCTAGGGACAGCATGAAAGAGCACCAGTAAACCAGTGACTCGGCCCCTGTAATAGGGTTAGAGGCAGAGAATCCCAGTGGAAAGAGGGGAACCGGCCAGGCAGAGACAGCAAGGGCGGTTCGTTGCTCCAGAGCCTTTCCGTTCACCTTCACACTCCTGGGCCAGACTACACTCAATAATTTGACCCACTGAAGAGATGAGTCTTCAGTTAAGACTTAAAGGTTGAGACCGAGTTTACGTCTCTCAGATGGGTAGGCAGACCATTCCATAAAAATGGAGCTCTATAGGAGAAAGTCCTGCTTCCAGCTGTTTGCTTAGAAATTCTAGGGATAATTAGGAGGCCTGCGTCTTCTGACCGTAGCGCACGTGTAGGCATGTACGGCAGGTCCAAATCAGAGAGATAGGTAGGAGCAAGCCCAAGTAATGCTTTGTAGGTTAGCAGGAAAACCTTCAAACCAGCCCTTGCCTTGACAGGAAGCCAGTGTAGGGAGGCTAGCACTGGAGTAATATGATCACATTTTTGGGATGTAGTCAGGATTCTAGCAGCCATATTTAGTACTAACTGAAGTTTATTTAGTGCTTTATCCGGGTAGCCGGAAAGTAGAGCATTGCAGTAGTCTAAACAAGAAGTAACAAAAGCATGGATTCATTTTTCTGCATCATTTTTGGACAGAAAGTTTCTGATTTTTGCAATGTTACGTAGATGGAAATAAGCTGTCCTTGAAACAGTCTTGATATGTTTGTCAAAAGAGAGATCAGTGTTCAGAGTAACGCCGAGGTCCTTCACAGTTTTATTTGAGACGACAGTACAACCATTAAGATGAATTGTCAGATTCAACAGAAGATCTCTTTGTTTCTTGGGACCTAGAACAAGCATCTCTGTTTTGTCCGAGTTTAAAAGTAGAACGTTTGCAGCCATCCACTTCCTTATATCTGAAACACATGCTTCTAGCGGGGGCAATTTTGGGGCTTCACCATGTTTCATTGAAATGTACATCTGTGTGTCATCCGCATAGCAGTGAAGGTTAAGATTATGTTTTCGAATGACATCCCCAAGAGGTAAAATATATAGTGAAAACAATAGTGGTCCTAAAATGGAACCTTGAGGAACACCGACATTTACAGTTGATTTGTCAGAGGACAAACCATTCACAGAGACAAACTGATATCTTTCCGACAGATAAGATCTAAACCAGGCCAGAACTTGTCCGTGTAGACCAATTTGGGTTTCCAATCTCTCCAAAAGAATGTGGTGATCGATGGTATCAGAAGCAGCACTAAGGTCTAGGAGCACGAGGACAGATGCAGAGCCTCGGTCTGACACCATTAAAAGGTAATGTACCACCTTTACAAGTGCAGTCTCAGTGCTATGATGGGGTCTAAAACCAGATTGAAGCATTTCATATACATTGTTTGTCTTCACGTCACCCCGCTCCTCCGCTCTCTCCACTGGCTTCCAGTTGAAGCTCGCATCCGCTACAAGACCATGGTGCTTGCCTACGGAGCTGTGAGGGGAACGGCACCTCAGTACCTCCAGGCTCTGATCAGGCCCTACACCCAAACAAGGGCACTGCGTTCATCCACCTCTGGCCTGCTCGCCTCCCTACCACTGAGAAAGTACAGTTCCCGCTCAGCCCAGTCAAAACTGTTCGCTGCTCTGGCCCCCCAATGGTGGAACAAACTCCCTCACGACGCCAGGACAGCGGAGTCAATCACCACCTTCCGGAGACACCTGAAACACCACCTCTTTAAGGAATACCTAGGATAGGATAAAGTAATCCCTCTCACCCCCCTTAAAAGATTTAGATGCACTACTGTTCCACTGGATGTCATAAGGTGAATGCACCAATTTGTAAGTCGCTCTGGATAAGAGCGTCTGCTAAATGACTTAAATGTTAAATGTTCAGGAAGACAGTGAGTTGCTGCGCAACAGCCTTTTCTAAACATTTTGAGACGAATGGAAGATTCGATATAGGCCGATAGTTTTTTATATTTTCTGGGTCAAGGTTTGGCTTTTTCAAGAGAGGCTTTATTACTGCCACTTTTAGTGAGTTTGGTACACATCCGGTGGATAGAGAGCCATTTATTATGTTCAACATAGGAGGGCCAAGCACAGAAAGCAGCTCTTTCAGTCGTTTAGTTGGAATAGGGTCCAGTATGCAGCTTGAAGGTTTAGAGGCCATGATTATTTTCATCATTGTGTCAATAGATATAGTACTAAAACACTTGATTGTCTCTCTTGATCCTAGGTCCTGGCAAAGTTGTGCAGACTCAGGACAACTGAGCTTTGAAGGAATACGCAGATTTAAAGAGGAGTCCGTAATTTGCTTTCTAATAATCATGATCTTTTCCGCAAAGAAGTTCATGATTTTATTACTGCTGAAGTGAAAGCCATCCTCTCTTGGGGAATGCTGCTTTTTAGTTAGCTTTGCGACAGTATCAAAAAGGAATTTCGGATTGTTCTTATTTTCCTCAATTTAAGTTGGAAAAATAGGATGATCGAGCAGCAGTAAGGGCTCTTCGATACTGCACGGTACTGTCTTTCCAAGCTAGTCAGAAGACTTCCAGTTTGGTGTGGCGCCATTTCCGTTCCAATTTTCTGGAAGCTTGCTTCAGAGCTCGGGTATTTTCTGTATACCAGGGAGCTAGTTTCTTATTAGAAATGTTTTTAGTTTTTAGTGGTGAAACTGCATCTAGGGTATTGCGCAAGGTTAAATTGAGTTCCTCAGTTAGGTGGTTAACTGATTTTTGTCCTCTGACGTCCTTGGGTAGACAGAGGGAGTCTGGAAGGACATCAAGGAATCTTTATGTTGTCTGTGAATTTATAGCACGACTTGTGATGTTCCTTGGTTGGGGTCTGAGCCGATAGTGGTCCGATAGTCCAGGATTATGAGGAAAAACATTAAGATCCACAACATTTATTCCATGGGACAAAACTAGGTCCAGAATATGACTGTGACAGTGAGTAGGTCCAGAGACATGTTGGACAAAACCCACTGAGTCGATGATGGCTCCGAAAGCCTTTTGGAGTGGGTCTGTGGACTTTTCCATGAGAATATTAAAGCCACCAAAAATGTGAATATTATCTGCTATGACTACAAGGTCCGATATGAATTCAGGGAATTCACTGAGGAACGCTGTATATGGCCCAGGAGGCCTGTAAACAGTAGCTATAAAAAGTGATTGAGTAGGCTGCATAGATTTCATGACTAGAAGCTCAAAATTGAGATTTGCTATCGTAAATGTTAGCAACACCTCCGCATTTGCGGGATGCATGGGGGATATGGTCACTAGTGTAGCCAGGAGGTGAGGCCTCATTTAACACAGTAAATTCATCAGGCTTAAGCCATGTTTCAGTCAGGCCAATCACATCAAGATTATGATCAGTTCATTGGCTATTATTGCCTTTGAAGTAAGAGATCTAACATTAAGTAGCCCTATTTTGAGATGTGAGGTACCCTAATCAGTTTCTGTTGGAAAGCAGACTGAACCAGGTTTTCCTCTAGGATTTTGCCTGTGCTTTGCTCTATTCCATTTCTTTTTATCCTAAAAAAAACTCCCTAGTCCTTGCAGATGACAAGTATGACCATAACATGATTCAGCCACCACCATGATAGAAAATATGAAGAGTGGTACTCAGTGATGCGTTGGATTTGCCCAAACATAATGCTTTGTATTCAGGGCATAAAGTAAATTTATTTGCCACATTTCTGTCAGTTTTACTTTAGTGCCTTTTTGCAAACAGGATGCATGTTTTGGAATATTTTATTCTGTACAGCCTTCCTTCTTTTCAATCCGTCAGGTTTGTGTTATGAGGTAGCTGCAATGTTGTTGATCTATCCTCACTTTTCTCCCTACATAGCCATTAAACTCTAAATGTTTTAAAGTCACCATTCGCCTCTCCAGCACCTGAGTTAGGATGGACGCCTGTATTTTTTTAGTGACTGAGTGTATTTACACACCATCTAAAGTGTAATTAATAGCTTCACCATGCTCAGGGATATTCAAAGTCAGCTTTTTAATTTTTACCAATCTACCAATGGGTGCCTTTCTTTGCGAGGAATTGTAAAACCTTCCTAGTCTTTGTGGTTGAAATTCACTGCTCGACTGAGGGACCTTGCAATTGAATTGTATGTGTGGTCTACAGAGATGGGATAGTCATTCAAAAATCATGTTTATGAGAGCAAAATTACAAGATTGTTATAAATGCTGTTATTGCATCAAATGGTTGTTTTATGCAATAGAATAGGGGGTTCTTAGAATTGTATTGTCTGTGTGAACTTAGATTGGGCCTCTGGAGGCTTAATGCTGACAGAAGATCCACGATTCCTTCGGTGATAAACCTAACAAGACTGCATTCCATAGCATGAGTTGGTGTTTGTGTGCTGGGAGGTACCAGGATGGAGATGGCTCCGGTATGGATAATGATGAGAGGAACTTTGTTTTGGGGGCCAGACCCTGGTTTCTACACAATGAGAACAGTCTTTACAGCAGATAGTCTATTGCAGAGTCCATGTAACTTATGACTTAAACACAATTTTACTCATCTTTGTAGTGTCTTAAGGCCTGGGTAAGGCCTAAATGTCACAAATTCCCCAACTTATTAGTTCTCAATAAACATTTTGCATAAGTCAAAGGTATGCCAAACATCCTTCCCACGAATTTCATGTCAGTAAGAACCAAAACATAATAAATATATTTGGGCCTAGTTTGTATGGAATTGCCCACTATGACGCTGCCTGCAAAGCACTGCAGTCTAACCTGGAGTATTATGAAATATAAGCACCCTTTGTCTTGTTACAATAGTCTACCACGTCTTTTATTTAATTTAAAACAAAAAACATTATTTGGCGTGCCATCTACATACTAATAAAAACAGGCATTTGCAAAGATTTGGTGTGCCGAAAACCTGACATACAAATTAAGCTCCAACACAAAATATATATTATTTTATTTACTTCATGGCTGAACATAACACAGGCTTGAAAGAAGATATGTGGAACTGCTTCTTGGCCAGAATAAATAATATCTCAATTCATTCTACTTTCACTCTGTAAACAAAAGTTTTGCCCAACTAGGCTTACGATTGAACAAGTTCAAATATTTCCAGAACTGCTGTAAATAAATGTAAAACATGTCTTAACTATTTATTGTGAACCTAATGAATAACACAATCAGAGCAAATCATGAAAGACAGACCGGACCAGTGCTTTTGGCAAATGTATCTTCTCAAAATAAAAAGTGGATTTGGCAAGTATGTAATCAAAGTCAATGTAAGAAATGCTCTTTCACACCTGCCAAGTTATGGTTTAAGTGAGAAAAGAAGTGGTAAATTCTAGATTATTACTTCACTTCCAAAGAATATTGTGCATTACAAGCATCTTATGTAAATCCAGGAGCTGGGTACCACATGATTTTTTAAACAAACACTGCACCATGTCAGCTGATATACAGAGGGGAGGGTAGGAATTCAATGTTTTCTACTCTGTTTCCAATTGGGGGACTTCTTGCTTTTCTCCTGGTCTCTCAGGCTCCTCTTCTGTGTGTACCATCTCTGCGGCCTCTGGGTTCTCTACGTTGGCGTCTGGGGTCTCCTCTGTAGACTGGGCCTTTTCAACTTCAGGCTCCACTTCATCAGAAGGGGCCTCCAGCTCCTTCTCATCTACAACCAGAAGACAGACATTTATAAAGCTTACATTAACCATACAGATCTACCACTTGTTTGTTTCTGATAACACTTTGTACAAATCACACATTCATAAGCCACTATAATATATTTACTGTAAAGTATTACTGTCAAACTGTCAGAGCAGCCTATTATCAAACATTCACAAAAATATCAGAGAAAGAGGGGGGGGTGAGTGAGTGAGTGAGTGACAGGGTTAAATAATTTTAACAGTCAAACCATTAAATCACTAACTTTGTGTAATTACACCACAATAATAATTTGCAGCATGCCCAGCCTGCTAATATTATATACAATGACTTGATCTGTGAACACTGAAGCTTTACATTACTCCAGAATTAAGCTAATTATCAACAACTTTAAGGGTCTAAAGAGTGGGATCAGTACAATGGACATTTGATGGTCCAACGTGAAATAATGCATCAACATCATTGTGTGATGCCAGCCATGCAATAGCTTGTGTAGCTGTGATATCAGACAGATAGAAATTTCAAACGGAAATTTCAGTTCAATTCCTGAATTAAAAATAAATTGACCCCAAATCTGATTGTTAGTTGCTTGATCATATTAAGATTGTGATATGATTATGGGGCCAGATGCCACAAGAAGTCAATTTAAATAGCCTTTAATCAGGGTAAGTGATTGGTGGGACTAAAATCATTATTTGTAAGGGGCTGCAAAGCACCAGGCTGTGGTAAGATGGGACCTTTGTGGTGATGGTGGACAATGGCGAAACTGTGCACTGAACTCCATGAAGCAGTTGCTAAAGATACAGTGGGCGCCCTGGTAGCCACATGACTGGGACCACTGTCTTCACTTTGATCAGCTATTCAAAGACAAGGTATAAAGCAATGGTAAATATTAGGATTAAACAAACATGCACAAAACGACGACAATGCTAAATTGATCATTGAGTTTGTTATAGCAACAAACACTATGCTACATTTACCATGTGGTTTTAATGACCTGAAGATTATGAATTCATGACTAACCAAGTTGGTCACTGTCATTTAGGTTAGTATTGTGGAGTAACTAGAATGTTGTTGACCCATCCTCAGTTGTTTTCTCCCATCACAGTCAACTCTGTAACCGTTTTAAAATCACCACTGGACTCATTGTGAAATCCCTGAGCAGTTTCCTTCCTCCCTGGCAAATGAGTTTAGGAAGGATGCCTGTATCTTTGTAGTAACTGGGTGTATTGATAAAGCATCCAAAAATGCAATTAACAACTTCACCATGCTCAAAGGGATATTCAATGCTTGTTTTATTTTTTATTTTTTTACCCATCTACCAATAGGTGCCCTTCTTTGCGAGACATGGTCTTTGCTCCCTGGTCTTTGTGGTTGAATCTGTGTTTGACATTCACTGCTTGAGAGAGGGACCTTATATAATTGTATGTGTGGGGTACAGAGATGAGGTAGTCATTCAAAAATCATGTTAAACACTATTATTGCATACAGAGTGAGTCCATGCAATGTATTATGTTTATTAAGCACATTTTTACTCATGAAATAATTTAGGCTCTGGATGAGCATCTGATAAATTACAAATGTTTTACAGAGATGTAAAAATAGAAAAATAGTGCTATTACATAATGTCAAAACCTAATATTACACAAATGACTAATTACAATGACAGGTATTTATATCAACAGGGTTACATGACTTTCTGGGGCAAAACATGTGCTTCAGAAGTAGCTAGAATTCATATTGGATATATCTCAATCAATTAAAAAAAATCATATTTTCTGGTTCCTCTTAAATGTAAACCACATTTTAAAAGTTGGGAGCACCAGTGCTGTTAATTTACAACCTGTTCATTTCGGCCCTGAATAAAATAAACTTTTCTTTTTTTTTTACCTTAATGTCAACACTGATACATTTGGGTCCACTTAACTCCTCTGATCTTTTGACCCTTGGATTTGGCCAAGTGCTACATATATGCTTAGTTCATTTCCAAAGGTAACTCTAGTTACTATACCTCCAGAGGGGGGTGCGCTCTCATCAGTGGCCTCTGATGCTGCAGATTTTTCTGGGGTGGGTGATTCCGAGCGCATTCTCCGCTCAAAGCTAAATTCTGGGAGTCTTGGAGCTTGAGGTCGGGTCTTCCTTGCATGGTTCAGGACGTAACAGTAAGCACACCTGAAAGCTAAACGGTCATAATATAAGTAACATTATTTCAAAGGCAAGCTTCAACAATTGCCCCACAATTTTTTTTAAGACATGTTGAAGATGCATAACTGCATCTGCTCAATGGATTAACTTTATTTCGATGTCATAGCTTGAGCTACTTTGGTTACAAAAGGTTGGTTGCACCAGCATATTAGAAAAAAACGTAACCCAAGGACATTCAACAAGCACAGCACTTTCACAAATTACTGATGATTGCCTGAGAGAAATTATAAAAAGATTGTGGAGGCTATTTTATTAGACTTCAGTGCAACTTTTGACATTATTGATCAGTCTACTGCTGGAAAAACATATGTGTTATGGCTTTACATCCCTGCTATATTGTGGATAAAGAGTTACCTGTCTAACAGAACACAGAAGGTGTTCTTTAATGGAAGCCTCTCCAACATAATCCAGATAGATTCAGACCCCTTTTTCAATCTTTACTAACGACATGCCACTGGTATTGAGTAAAGCCATTGTTGTCTATGTATGCGGATGACTCAACACTATACTATACTACAGCGACTGAAATGACTGCAAACATTTTTTTTAACCTTTATTTAACTAGGCAAGTCAGTTAAGAACAAATTCTTATTTTCAATGACGGCCTAGGAACAGCGGGTTAACTGCCTGTTCAGGGGCAAAACGACAGATTTGTACCTTGTCAGCTCGGGGGTTTGAACTTGCAACCTTCCGGTTACTAGTCCAACGCTCTAACCACTAGGCTACCCTGTCTCCCCACTTAACATGGGTGGCAAGGAATATGTTTGTCCTAAATATTTAAAAAACTAAAAGCATTACATTTGGGACAAATCATTCACTAAACCCCAACTAAATATTGTAATAAGTAATGTGGAAATTGAGCAAGTTGAGATGACAAAGCTGCAATCCAGTAACTGTGGATTGTAAACGGTCATGGTCAAAACATATTGATACAATAGTAACTAGGATGGGAAGAAGTCTGTCCATAAAAAAAGCACTAGCTTTGTTAACAGCACTAAACAACAAGGCAGGTCCTACAGGCTCTCGTTAATCGCACCTTAACTACTGTTCACTCGTGGGGTCAGGTGCCATAAAGAGGGACTTTGCAATTGGCTCAGAACAGGGCAGCACGGATGTACAGAGAGCTAAAATGAATAATATGCATTTCAAACTCTCCTGGCTTAAAATGGAGGAGATATGGACTTGTTTTTGTGAGAGGTATTGGTATGTTGAAAGCACCGAGCTGTCTGTTCAAACTAGCAAACAGTTCAGACACCCATGCATACCCCACAAGACATGCCACAAGAGGTCTCTTCACAGTCCAAGTCCAGAACAGACTATGAGAGGCGCACAGTACTACATAGAGCCATGACTACATGGAACTCTATGCCACATCAGGTAACTGATGCAAGCAGTAGAATCAGATTTTTTTAAATGATAAAACTACACCTTATGGAACAGTGGGGACTGTGAAGCAACACAAACATAGGCGTAGACACATGCATACACACACATGATAACATACGCACTATACACACACACATGGATTTTGTGTTGTAGATATGTGGTAGTGGAGTAGGGGCCTGAGGGCACAAAAGTGTGTTGTGAATATATTGTCATGTTTTTTTAAATTGTATAACTGCCTCAATTTTGCCGGACCCCAGAAAGAGTACCTGCTGCCTTGTCTGCAGCTAATGGAGATCCATAATAAATACAAAATACAAAGCTGGCAGCCAAGCACCGAAGGACAAAGTTAATGCATTGTTTGAAGGGTAGTGACAGGAAGCAGTATTTCTCAAAATCTTACCAATATATTCAAATTCCTCTTTTAATGCCATACCATTATGGGAGAAGCACTGCTGGCATATAAGGGCATATCTGGGGATAAAAGAGCATACATAACAGCGAGAAGAGATCAACCTTGAAGTTGCCTAGATGCAAAACTGTTAAAAGAAGAACTCCAGTAAAGGTGTACCATTTAAAGCTATATATGTTACAGTGACCGTCACAACTGATGAGCACAAGATAGTGACGCCAAACAGAGAATACGATCCTCTGCTCACTGTAGGCATAGTACTCTACGAAGCACATCAGTAATGAGGTCATTGGAAATGCTTTGGACGGAAGTACAGACCTGTTCTGAGGGCCATCTCCCACAAGGTATTCGATGACTCTGTCCACAGCACCTCGGTCTCGAGGTAAGACGGGTCTAGCCAGGGGTGGGCCTGGGGGGTGCATACCTAACATTATAGCACATCATAGGAACACAGTGACAATTAGTGCTTAGTTTAGTTTCTACACATTTTAATACTACAGCCTTAATAAAAACTACACAGGCTAGTTTTTAACAGGTTCCTCTTGAAAGGTAAGAATGTAAACCACCCTTGTTTAGTGCATAATATGGCATTTAGATTTGGGATACATAAAAGTATAGGCTATGGAAAATAAGCTCAAGTATTTTAATAATCTACACTGGAATCCATTAACAACCCATAAGCAACTTAGAGGGCTACATACAGTGGTAAGTGAAAGTCTACATCTCTTGCAGTTTTCACATTTTGCTGTCTTCAAATAAAAACATTTGAAAAAGGATTACATTTGTCAGCTGTAAATCATTTTGAACAAGATTCTACCAAGTTTGTACAACTCTTACGGTAACCATTGATGTACAGCGATATTCAAACCTTGTCTCTGATTATCAAGCAGATTTAAGACAAGACTGAGACTGGACCACACAATTGGCCCAGCATCGTCCTGGTTTGGCCGGTGTAGGCCTTCATTGCAAATAAAAATGGTTCATAACTGACTTGCCTAGTTAAAGGTTAAATGTAAAAAATAAAAATTAAATAAAAATGTTAAACATGATTCTGCCACCACAATACTGGAAAATACAAAGGGTTTCGCTCAGTGATGTGTTGTACTGGATTTGACCCAAACCTGAAGATGTTAATATAGGCCAAAAAGTTAATTTGTGTAATTCTGCAAGACAACATGGCAAACAGTCTTGCAGTAACAGCGTTGTCGCAATTATTATTTTGACCTCCCCTGATCTATGCCGGTCTGAAAATGTATCCCAGACATGCTTTAAAAGCAGCTCTGAGGTTGAATAATTGTTTGACACTCATTATCAAATTGAAGTGAACTTGCAGAGACAGGGGAATTTATAAAAAAAAAAAAAAGTAATTTAGCAGAGGCTCTTATTCAGAGCGACTTACAGGAGCAATTAGGGTTAAGTACCTTGCTCAATCGGCTCGGGATTCAAACCACCAACCTTTTCAGTTAGTGGCCCAACGCTCTTAACCGTTAGGCCACCTAGTGGTTAAGTTGTTCTTAAATCATGAGAACCACTACTTTTGCAAACAAATGGACCTCATCCCCCAACATTTTTGATTTTGTATGAACATATTACATTCTGAACATATTTAGATGTTCCACAGCAATGGGTTTAAAGACCTTCACAATCAAGACTTCTTCATGATATATCTAGCACGCGCTCCAGCAGATATATCTCACTGGTCACCCCCAAAGCCAATTCCTCCTTTGGTCGTCTTTCCTTGCAGTTCTCTGCTGCCCATGACTGGAACGAATTGCAAAAATCTCTGAAGCTGGAGACTCACATCTCCCTCCCTAGCTTTAAGCACCAGCTGTCAGTGCAGCTTACAGATCACTGCACCTGTACATAGCCACATCTGTAAACAGCCCATCTACCTACCTCATCCCCATACTGGTATTTATTTATTTTGCTCCTTTGCACCCCAGTATCTCTACCTGCACATTCATCTTCTGCCAATCTACCATTCCAGTGTTTAATTGCTATATTGTAATTACTTCGCCACCATGGCCTATTTATTTCCTTATCTTACCTCATTTGCACTCACTGTATATAGACTTTTTGTTTTCTTTTGTTCTACTGTATTATTGACTGTATGTTTTGTTTATTCCATGTGTTGTTGTATGTGTCGAATTGCTACGCTTTATCTTGGCCAGGTCGCAGTTGCAAATGAGAACTTGTTCTCAACTAGCCTACCTGGTTAAATAAAGGTGAAATTATGGTTTCATTTAAATGAATCTCCTAAATTTGCAGTCATTTGCCCGACGCTCTTATCCAGAGCGACTTACAGTTAGTGCATTCATCTTAAGATAGCTAAGTGGGACTAGGGCTGTTAAGGTGACCGTATTACCGCCACCCTGGCGGTCATGAGTCACGATGGCAGTCAAATTCCAAGTTAATTAGGCTTATTTAAGCTCCGATGCTGTTGATAATCATTAGTAGCCTACCAAACTTGCTAACTGCCTGGTACTCAGCACTCTATTGTCCCTCTAAATCACTCTGACATCAATGCAAATGTTGCAAAACATTTCTATAGGCTATGCAATTGCTTGAGAAAACAGAGTGATGGCCTCTATTAAAAAGAGGTTCCCATCAGCTTCCTGTAGGCTAGGCCCTCTATATTTATTCCTCAACTTTCCACGTATTAAGCACATTGCTTCTCTTTACAACAGCAGCATTGCCTACCGCGTTGGAATTACATTTACATTTAAGTCATTTAGCAGACGCTCTTATCCAGAGCGACTTACAAATTGGTGCGTTCACCTTAAGACATCCAGTGGAACAGCCACTTTACAATAGTGCATCTAAATCTTTTAAGGGGGGTGAGAAGGATTACTTTATCCTATCCTAGGTATTCCTGAAAGAGGTGGTGTTTCAGGTGTCTCCGGAAGGTGGTGATTGACTCCGCTGTCCTGGCGTCGTGAGGGAGTTTGTTCCACCATTGGGGGGCCAGAGCAACGAACAGTTTTGACTGGGCTGCGCAGGAACTGTACTTCCTCAGTGGTAGGGAGGCGAGCAGGCCAGAGGTGGATGAACGCAGTGCCCTTGTTTGGGTGTAGGGCCTGATCAGAGCCTGGAGGTACTGAGGTGCCGTTCCCCTCACAGCTCCGTAGGCAAGCACCATGGTCTTGTAGCGGATACGAGCTTCAACTGGAAGCCAGTGGAGAGAGCGGAGGAGCGGGGTGACGTGAGAGAACTTGGGAAGGTTGAACACCAGACGGGTTGCGGGGTTCTGGATGAGTTGTAGGGGTTTAATGGCACAGGCAGGGAGCCCAGCCAACAGCGAGTTGCAGTAATCCAGACGGGAGATGACAAGTGCCTGGATTAGGACCTGCGCTGCTTCCTGTGTGAGGCAGGGTCGTACTCTGCGGATGTTGTAGAGCATGAACCTACAAGAACGGGCCACCGCCTTGATGTTAGTTGAGAACGACAGGGTGTTGTCCAGGATCACGCCAAGGTTCTTAGCGCTCTGGGAGGAGGACACAATGGAGTTGTCAACCGTGATGGCGAGATCATGGAATGGGCAGTCCTTCCCGGGAGGAAGAGCAGCTCCGTCTTGCCGAGGTTCAGCTTGAGGTGGTGATCCGTCATCCACACTGATATGTCTGCCAGACATGCAGAGATGCGATTCGCCACCTGGTCATCAGAAGGGGAAAGGAGAAGATTAATTGTGTGTCGTCTGCATAGCAATGATAGGAGAGACCATGTGAGGTTATGACAGAGCCAAGTGACTTGGTGTATAGCGAGAATAGGAGAGGGCCTAGAACAGAGCCCTGGGGACGCCAGTGGTGAGAGCGCGTGGTGAGGAGACAGATTCTCGCCACGCCACCTGGTAGGAGCGACCTGTAAGGTAGGACGCAATCCAAGCGTGGGCCGCGCCGGAGATGCCCAACTCGGAGAGGGTGGAGAGGAGGATCTGATGGTTCACAGTATCGAAGGCAGCCGATAGGTCTAGAAGGATGAGAGCAGAGGAGAGAGAGTTAGCTTTAGCAGTGCGGAGGGCCTCCGTGATACAGAGAAGAGCAGTCTCAGTTGAATGACTAGTCTTGAAACCTGACTGATTTGGATCAAGAAGGTCATTCTGAGAGAGATAGCGGGAGAGCTGGCCAAGGACGGCACGTTCAAGAGTTTTGGAGAGAAAAGAAAGAAGGGATACTGGTCTGTAGTTGTTGACATCGGAGGGATCGAGTGTAGGTTTTTTCAGAAGGGGTGCAACTCTCGCTCTCTTGAAGACAGAAGGGACGTAGCCAGCGGTCAGGGATGAGTTGATGAGCGAGGTGAGGTAAGGGAGAAGGTCTCCGGAAATGGTCTGGAGAAGAGAGGAGGGAATAGGGTCAAGCGGGCAGGTTGTTGGGCGGCCGGCCGTCACAAGACGCGAGATTTCATCTGGAGAGAGAGGGAGAAAGAGGTCAGAGCACAGGGTAGGGCAGTGTGAGCAGAACCAGCGGTGTCGTTTGACTTAGCAAACGAGGATCGGATGTCGTCGACCTTCTTTTCAAAATGGTTGACGAAGTCATCTGCAGAGAGGGAGGAGGGGGGGGGGGGGGAGGATTCAGGAGGGAGGAGAAGGTGGCAAAGAGCTTCCTAGGGTTAGAGGCAGATGCTTGGAATTTAGAGTGGTAGAAAGTGGCTTTAGCAGCAGAGACAGAAGAGGAAAATGTAGAGAGGAGGGAGTGAAAGGATGCCAGGTCCGCAGGGAGGCGAGTTTTCCTCCATTTCCGCTCGGCTGCCCGGAGCCCTGTTCTGTGAGCTCGCAATGAGTCGTTAATGAATTGGATAAGGACGCGCACAGTTGCGTCCCCTGTGTATCTACCTTCACTCCTAGCCTGTGAGAAAGCTTTGCGTCACGTGATTGGGTCTATGTGAGAGGTGCTTCAGAGCACGCAGCCGGGGGAAGGGAATTATATCTAGTATATTCAGCCAAGGGGCATAACGGCCATTATCAAGTGGTTAAGAGTGATGAAGTGTTTGCAGCCTGAGCAAAAAACAAAGCAGAGCTCATGCCTTCCATGCAATTTTTTTCAAATCATCAGTAGTCACATCATGCAACCGTAGTATGTATTAAAATACAAAAATATATATGTTTGTATCACAGCCAAAGTTACATAAATCATTCTAAATTAAACATTTAGGAGTACCTGTTTCTATGTGTGCACTCCCTCAAATCGCTTGGAGAAAATATACTTTCAATTTTATTCAGCTACAGTGCATTTGGAAAGTATTCAGACCCCTTGACTTTTTCCAAATCCCCGACCAAGGCCCTTTGCCCCAAATTGCTTGGTTTGGCCGGGCAGCCAGCTCTAGGAAGAGTATTGGTGGTTCCAAACTTCTTCCATTTAAGAATGATGGAATGCTTTGTGTTCTTGGGGAGCTTCAATGCAGCTGAAATGTTTTGGTACCCTTTCCCAGATCTGTGCCTCGACACAATCCTGTCTCGGAGCTCTACGGACAATACCTTCGACCCCATGGCTTGGTTTTTGCTCTGACATCCATTGTTAACCGTGGGACCTTATATAGAAAGGTGTGTGCCTTTCCAAATCATGTCTAATCAATTAAATCTACTACAGGTGGACTCCAATCAAGTTGAAGAAACATCAAGGATGGTCAATGGAAACAGGATGCACATGAGCTCAATTTCAAGTCTCATAGCAAAGGGTCTGAATTCTTATGTAAATAAGCCAGAGCCCGGACTTGAACCCGACCGAAAATCTCTGGAGAGACGTGAAGATAGCTGCGCAGAGACGCTCCACATCCAACCTGACAGAGCTTGAGTGGATCTGCAGAGAAGAATGGGAGAAACTTCCCAAATACAGGTGTTCCAAGCTTATAGCGTCATACTCAAGAAGACTCGAGGCTGGAATCGTTGCCAAAGGTGCTTCAACAAGGTACTGAGTAAAAGGTCTGAATACTTACGTAAATGTGATTAGTTTATTTGTAATAAATTTGCTAAAATGTCTAATATCCTGTTTTTGCTTTGTCATTATGTGGTATTGTGTGTAGATTGATGATTTCATTTTTTAATGTTTTTATCCATGTTAGAATAAGGCTGTAACGTAACAAAATGTGGACAAAGTGAAGCGGTTTGAAAACTTTCCTAATGCATGTATGTTCAATTGTCTTCTTCACACTATAAAATAATGCCACAGAATTCTAAGAAAATCTTGTCTGCTAAATTAACTACTGTAGCCCACAGCCAGATCAGGGCCTAACAGAAGAACAGTTGTCCTTATGAAATAGATTACATTTTCTTCATATAATGTTTCTTTAGACCCGTCTAAAATAAATAATGGATTTGTGATGGTATATTACACTTCTTAAAATGTAGATGTTCCAAAAGGTCTGCATCAGATGCTTGTAGGCTATGCGTTGAAGCCAGAAGATGCTAAATGTGTTTGTTAATTAACAGTCAATTATCGTGAGACCGGCAGATATTTGCTAGACAATCACTGGCTGACAAAATATAATGACCGCCATAGCCCTGGTTGGGATGACCATAAACCACATATCAAGTACATTTTCCTCATCAGCAAAGTCAGACTTAGTAAGGGATGAAAAAAGGCAAGTGCGAGTGTTTGTTCACGAAAGGCCTTTTTTGGGGGGGCTGCTGTGGGATTATTTAAGATACTCTTCAAAGAGATAGCCATCCTGTTGTTTTCAGGATATGGGCAGGGTCTCTGGTGCCCTAGTTTCAGGGGGAAGCTGGTTCCACCATTGGGGTACCAGGACAGAGAAGAGTGGACTTGGCTGAGGGATAGGAGGACCAAGAGACCAGAGGCAGCAGGACGGACTATCCGGATTGGTGTGTAAGATTTTAGAATAGCCCCCTCTTGCTACTCCGTAGGCAAGTACCATGGTTTTGTAGTGGATGCGTGCTTCGATTGGAAGCCAGTGGAGTATGGGAAGGAGTGGGGTGACATGGAAGATCGGTTGAACACCAGGAGGGCTGCAGTGTTCTGGATAAGTTGCAGGGGTTTGATGGGGCAAGCGGGGAGCTCGGCCAACAGCGAGTTGCAGTCGTTCAGACGAGAGATAACAAGCGCTTGGATTAGGACCTGCTGTGCTTCCTGTGTGAGGTAGGGTCATACTCTACAGATGTTGTAGAGCATAAACCTGCTGGAGCGAGTCACTGATTTGAACGACAGATGTTGTCCAGGGTCACGTCAAGATTCTTTACACTCTGGGAGGGGGACACAGTGGAGTTGTCAACCATGATGGAGAGGTCTTGGAGTGGGCAGGCCTTCCCCAGGAGGAAGAGCAGCTTTGTCTTATTGAGGTTGAGCTTGAGGTGGTGGGCCAGCATTAAAGCTGAGAAATCTGCCAGACACGCAGAGATGGGTGTCACCACCTTGGTGTCAGAAAGGGGGGGGGGGGGGAGTAGTAGTTTAGTGTCACCCGCATAGCAATAACAGGAGATTCCATGGGAGGATATGACAGAGTGACGTAATGTACAGAGAGAAGAGGAGAGGGCCTAAAACTGAGATAAGATAGAATAGGAGAAAGATAGAATAGGAGAAAGTAGTGAAGACTGCAACGGCACATGACCATCTGGGAGGGGCTGAGTGGATAGGGTTGGAGGAGAGACAAGACAGTAAAGGAAACAAACAGCCTCTAGTAAAGATGTGGTCAAGCGTATTGCCTGCCTTGTGAGTGGGAGGGGACTGAGAAAGGGTGAGGTTAAAAGATGGAAAGAGGGGAAAGAAACAGTTGGAAAGAAACAAATTCAGACATCGGGAGGTTGAAGTCACCGAGTACAAGGAGTGGTGAGCCATCGTCAGGAAATGAGCTCATCAAGGTGTCAAGCTCATTGAGGAAGTTTCACTTGGAAAATGTTGAGTAGGTTGTGTAGATCAGTTGAATCCCTTTTTAGATGGAAAGTAGTGTGGAAGGGCCACCAGAGGGCAGGCTGGGCTCACAGATAGTAGCCCAACAAGGCATGTGACACAAGGTAACCAAAGGCAATTAAGCACAGCTGACGGTACTAATGACATTCTCTTTCCCCTATAAGAGAGAGGATGGAACCAGCAGACAGAGGGAAGATAAATTCTCTCTGTAGAATAACTACCAAGAGAGGGGAGCTATCCAAGAAGATCAATTAAGACGGTGACAAATCTGTGATTGTTGTTATAGTTTAATTAAAGATAGTCGTCTTGTGTTCCTGTGTGATCTAAAGAAGATGTAAGTTGTTCCTTGGGAGATTCTCATTGATTGTGTTTGTATTGTCAGAAATCTCTCAATAGAGAACTGTGTTCAATCAAGAAAACCTACTCCTGACTCGTTTATTCCACCTTTCCGCTTTAGAGTGACACCAAATTACATGGTCCGCTCTCATTAGACAAATATTTTCTAGCAATGATTGTTATTTTCTACACATAAGATCATACACAATTATTGCCTGATGATCTTCCCTGATGTTTCCATCAGATTGAAATACTGTCAGACTGAACTTGCTTTGATTACATTGCCTTTTTCACATGGTGTGGTCACCTAGAAGTTGCTGATATCAAAATAGGGTCGTGGGCCACAAGAGTTTGGTAAACCCAGATATAGGGGGACCAGAAAGCGCTATAGAACTTTTGTACAATTATGTTAACTGTGAAATAATTATTTCTCATTCAAAACAGGCCAAATAACTATCCTATTAGATCTTTACTCACCCATGCCTGGGATAGGGGTGCAGGGTGTCATAGGGGGTCTCCTCATCATAGTTTGCTGGGCGACTGTGGCAGACAGGCCTCTATCCGGGGGTCCTCCTGGGGGCCCACCTGGGGCTGAGCGAGGAAGGGGACCTGTAGGGGTGGTTCCAGCGCCCATGACAGGGGGCCTCAAGGCTATGTTGCGTTGACGGAGTTCTGAAGAAGAGGGATATGTAGAAAAGGTATTCTTTCTCAAAATGAGGACACTACACAAATGGTTCTGAGTTAAGGCATTCTGTTTAATTTGCATATCTACGGTAATGTGGGTTGAAGTATAGGGACATTTTCTTGCCATGCTCAAGGGCACAACGGCAGGAGATGGCATCTAGGATTTGACACCAGCAACCCTTGGTTGCCGACTCACATCATGCCAGATTTTTCCTGTCTGATTAGGGGTTCAAAACGGCAACATTCCGATTGCTGGCCCACATCTGTAATAGCACATTTCCATGCAAAATTTACCGCAGTGTTTTACCCAGAAAGTTCATGCTCTTCTGTTTCCATCTACGAAGGCCGGCACCCGTGTCTCACTGGGCTATGGCTCCTGCAGACCTGCTCTCACTTGGGGCCAAAGTGGGGCTACTGGTACTTTTCAGCCAGCATTTGCAAATCAATGTCTAACTAAACGTCTCCACCTTCTCACAAAGATTTTTTATTATGCAAAGGTGGTTGATTCTCACTGTCAGCTCTAGCTATGGAAATACAATTTCCCAGTATAACATAAGGGTGTATACACTAGTGCAGGGGTGGGCAGACTTTTTGGCTCGAGGGCCAAATCGGGATTTCGAAATTCAGAGACGAAAAATGTTTTTGTCGTTGACCCGATTTTGTTTGTCAAAATCTATTTCTGTGCCTGAAAAAGTGCAGTTATTTAACCTTTTATTTTACGTCGGTCCATTATCATTTCTACATACTTTCCATTAAGTTTTAGACATTCAAAGGAGGCCTGGACATATTTTTAACCCTTAATAATGACCCCCCCCCCACCCTGAAAAAAAACAGGGTTGGGCTCGTAGTTTGCACCAACTTTGCAGCATTACAAAGACTACCTGCCGCCCCCATTCATAGAACGGAAGTCCTCAAGGGGCATTGAATAAACAATTCCCACAAGCGCTCACTCAATTATGGTCAACCTATTTGTTCATTGACTAAACGTAGAGAAAGAAGTGTGTGACTGCTCTCCTGCATGTAATCAATTATACAGGACTGACAGCTCAGGCTCACACCGTGAGCACATGAACAGATCAATTCTATGTAACCTAGTCAACCACAGAAATTATGTGGTAGCAATCAAAAGGTAAGTAAGGCATTTATAGTTTTACAATCTTTGGCTTTATGCTTGAATACAAAAACAACTAATGTAGAGAGGATGCCTTCACCTTGGCCCGGTCTAGGAGTCATCTGACCTGGCCTGATTGGCGTGAATTCCATTTCCTTTCAAAATAAAATAAGAATCTCAGATCAATTCATAATTTAAATAAATAGCAGATTAAGTAATTTGTTCGTTTAAAAAACAGATACTGTACTTACCACTTTCTTATTTGCTTCAGGATCAAATCTCTCAAGAATTAACTTGGCATTTTTGTATGTTTCATTCTCCATCACCTCTTCCAACTGAAAAATAAAATCAGTTAAGGAACTATCTGCACAGCATAAGAATACAAAGGGAGGGTATATTACCAGTAAACAACAAACATTTTGGTAGCTTTCAAGTTAAAATACATATATACATGCAACATGTAAAGTGTTGGTCCCATGTTTCATGAGCTGAAATAGAAGATCCCAGAAATGTTCCATACACAAAAAAAGCTTTTCTCTCCAATGTTGTGCACAAATTAGTTTACATCCCTGTTGGGGAGCATTTCTCCTTTGCCAAGATAATCCATCCACTTGACAGGTGTGGCATATCAAGAAGCTGATTAAACAGCATGATCAAGTGCACCTTGTGCTGGGGACAATAAAAGGCTACTCTAAAATGTGCAGTTTGAGGGAGTGTGCGATTCGCTTGCTGAACGCAGAAATTTCCACCACAGCTGTTGCCAGAGAATTGAATGTTAATTCCTCTACCATAAGCCACCTCCAACGTCATTTTAGAGAATTTAGTAGTACATCCAACCGGCCTCACAACCACAGACCACATGTAACCACGCCAGCCAGGACATCATCTGGCTTCTTCACCTGCCAGATTGTCTGAGACCAGCCACCTGGACAGCTGATGAAACTGTGGTTTTGCAAAACCGAAGAATTTCCGCAACAATTGTCAGAAACCTTCTAAGGGAAGCTCATCTACGTGCTCATCGTCCTCACTAAGTAGGAGTGGCAAACCTCAACTATATCTTGTAATAAATAATGTGGAAATTGAGCAAGTTGAGTTGACAAAACTGCTTGGAGTAACACCAAATTGTAAACGGTCATGGTCAAAACATATTGATGCAGTAGTAGCTAAGACAGGGAGAAGTCTGTCTATAATAAAGCGATGCTATGTCTTAACAACACTATCAACAAGGCAGGTCCTACAGGCCCTAGTTTTGTCGCACCTTGACTACTGTTCAGTCGTGTAGTCAGGTGCCACACCTGAGCTACTTTGGTTACAAAAAGTTGGTTGCACCAGCATATTAGAAAAAAACATAACCCAAGGACATTCAACAAGCACAGCACTTTCACAAATTACTGATGATTGGCTGAGAGAAATTATAAAAAGCTTGTGGGGGCTACTTTATTAGACTTCAGTGCAACTTTTGACATTATTGATCCTAGTCTACTGCTGGAAAAACATGTGTTATGGCTTTACATCCCTGCTATATTGTGGATAAAGAGTTACCTGTCTAACAGAACACAGCAGGTGTTCTTTAATGGATGCCTCTCCAACATAATCCAGGTAGATTCAGGAATTCCACAAGGCAGCTGTCTAGACCCCTTTTTTCAATCTTTACTAACGACATGCCACTGGTTTTGAGTAAAGCGATTGTTGTCTATGTATGCGGATGACTCAACACTATACATGTCAGCTACTACAGCGACTGAAATGGCTGCAATACTAAACATGGGTGGCAAGGAATAAGTTTATCCTAAATATTAAAAAAAAAATAAAAGCATTACATTTGGGACAAATCATTCACTAAACCCCAACTAAATATTCTAATAAGTTATGTGGAAATTGAGCAAGTTGAGATGACGAAGCTGCAATCCAGTAACTGTGGATTGTAAACTGTCATGATACAACAGTAGCTATGATGGGAAGAAGTCTGTCCATAAAAAAAAGCACTAGCTTTGTTAACAGCACTAACAACAAGGCAGGTCCTACAGGCTCTAGTTAATCGCATCTGGACTACTGTTCACTCTGTGGTCAGGTGCCACAAAGAGAGACTTTGCAATTGGCTCAGAACAGGGCAGCACGGCTGGTCCTTGGAGGTACACAGAGAGCTAATATTAATAATATGTATGTCAATCTCTCCTGGCTGAAAGTGGAAGAGAGATTGACTTCATCACTACTTTTATTTATGAGAGGTATTGACATAGTTAATGCACCGAGCTGTCTGTAAACTACTGGCAGACAGCTCAGACACCCACGCATACCCCAAAAGACATGCCACAAGAGGTCTCTTCACAGTCCCAATTCCAGAACAGACTATGGGAGGCACAAAGTACTACATAGAGACATGACTACATGGAACTCTATTCCACATCAAGTAACTGACGCAAGCAGTGAAATTAGATTTTAAAAACAGATTAAAAAACACCTTATGGAACAGCGGGGACTGTGAAGCAACACAAACATTGGCATAGACACATGTGCGCCTGTATAAAATGCCTTAATTTTGCTGGACCCAAGGAAGAGTAGCTACTGCTTTGGCAGCAGCTAATGGGGTTCCATAATAAATACAAATAAAATAACATGATAAACACTAATAGTAAATCATAGTGTCTATGTATACCTTACAACAGGATTTTAAAATAATTTTACGCTTATAACATTATCCTAGTGGTTTAATTTGTTGTAACCGAAAATGTGTACTCAGTGGCAGAAAAAACTGGGGCTGAGTGAGGAAGGGGACCCGTCGGTGTGAACACCAAAACTGCTATGTAAGGAAATTCTGATTTTGCAAGCCAGCAATATGGTTTGCAATTCAACACCAAACATTGTTAATTGTTAGCTAGTAGAAGATAAATAATAACATGCACCAAAATCAGTAATGGGGTGTGAAAATCCATCAGCCACAATTATTGGAAGTTATTAGACATGACAGAAAATGACATCCTCTCCATGCTTACTGCTATACATTTACAGAGAATCGTTAAGAGAGCGCTTTATGGAACACAGTCTCTGCCAATTAGCCTGCATTGATTTTAGATTATTTCTTAGCACTGGCAATTAGCTCACTGCAATTAGCTCACTGCAAAGTGCTCTAAGAGCTCAATAAAGGCTTCCTAAGAAGGCAGGAGACTTCCATTGTAAGCTTGAGGCACCTGTACTCAATGCCTGCCTGCTGTAGCAAAGAGCCTCCCTCTACTAAGGGAAAGGGGTAGGAGATGGGGGGGGGCGCAAAATTCTAAAAAGGGGTGTAATATGCATAGATCAGCACAAATTACATCAATGTGTTTCAAAGGTTAGAGCGCATGCGAGGAGCTCCTGACACGATTAAACATTTAGGGTATTAAAAGGGCAATCAGGGAAAGAGGCATTATGTCATTAAGATATCAGCTCTGGATCAATAACACGCTTACTTCAAAACACTAAAGGGCTGGTTTCTCCATTGAGCGTGTTTTTTAGACCAGGACTAGGATTAATTTGTGTCCACGAAACCAGCTCTGCCCTGAATTATATAAAATTATTGGAAGAAATTAGATATAAAAATCTACACTTACAATTTTTCTTTTTTCAACTTTTAAATCTTCTAGTTTGTCATCTGAAACAAAAGTGACGAGGAATGCGTTGAGTATTTGTCATGAAACACATGCATTTTCAAACATCTGCATTTTAAGAGACATTTACATTGATAAATATTTTTAGTATTATCATTATTTTTTAACAATTGGACATTTACAATTGGACAGACTTGCAATTCAAAACAAGATAAGATAAACTTAATGTAAAGAAGAGAATCCTACGTGTGTAAAAACAAAAATATAGAACAAAGTTACTTTTGTCCAAAGAAGAGGGTGGTTGATGGGCCAACAAAAATGGAATAAAAATAAGAGAAGCCTTACTGTTTCTTTCCGTTCGCTTTGAGAAAAGGAATAACAGCAGCTTCCTCATAAACCACACTCTGAAAAGCAATCAGGAATATTAGAATGCAGCAGAAACAGTCTTCCATTGTTGAATAGTTACTCAGAAAAGCAGATCAGAGAGAGAATCACTTTCTGTGGTAAAGCATTTTGTGATCAATGGAACAAAACAGAAGATTCTTCACTTCGAAGATTATGTGGTGGAAATTTTACATGGCAGGGCATGACCTGAAAGAGTAGTATAGGCCTACATATTGAAAAGTAACTTTGGCATTAGATGCACAAAACCAGTACAGTTGTGGAATAAGAAAAACGATTGATTTAAACAAATATAAACATCTGTCTGTGCGTGGAAGATTTCATGTGAATGAAAAAATGTAGATGCTAGGCATCTTCTCTGACTTATGTGCCAGGGGTACTTTTGAACTGCCAACAAACATCTTTACAAAGGAGGCTGCAGGCACATAATAGTATACATACTTGAAGGGGTAATCAGGGATTGGTGCATACATTGTTTTATAATTTTAAATAAAGGATATATAGCCATTGATTCTTGAAGAATACAACTTTCTTATCAGAAACCAAAATAGAAGCTTGTTATACACAGATGTTTGTAAATAATGTAATTTCAAACAAACACAGAATAGCTATAAAACATGAATCTGAGAGTGAGTACATTCCTCCAGTCCCATGTTTACCAACAACAACAAAAAAAGAGCACCACTTCATTGTTGTTTGAATCCCAGATTGCCCCTTTATTAAGGTTATGTGTGGCAGTGGACAGAGTAGGCTATACTTACAATATAGGAAATAGAAATAAGGGCAAAGTCATCACAATGCGTCCTGTCCATTGTTCGGGGAGATAGCAGAAGTAAACACTTATGCAAGTAATAAGATAAAGCACAGATGAATACAGAAGCAGTCTTCCCACCCACAACTTCTCCAATCTCTGATTCTTCGCTCTAAATTCCTCAAGGTCCTTAATATCCTGAAAAGACAACAAAATGCCATGACAAGTATTTTATAACAGATAACAGGTAATACTTGGATTATAAGAATTATGGAATGCTTGGGTAATGCCAGAGTATTTCCCAGCCTTATGCTACAATTAAAAAGGGTTTAATGTAGCGTTCTAATTCTTCTCTAAAAAGTATAACCTAGTATCTAGTATCTGACAGCCAATGTGCTGGCCAAAGTCAGAGTTGTGGACATCTGCACCTGTCACTAAAAGATCAAAACAGATCACTGCCTGACTGATAATTACAGACAGATACAAGATGAAGCTCATGGACAGGACTGTGGGAGAAGCTTGGTGCTGTGAACAATTTTTTGAATACTAGTAGCCTATATAATGTTGAAAAGCAGGGCTTATAGCAACATTTAACCTAATACTTACCTTGTCAATGCCTTCTAGAAGTTCCACCGTCGTTGGTTTAGCCTGTTTGAAGATTAGATACAATTTACTTCTGAATCACTCAAAACAAATGGCTACGACCAGATGTGTGTGCTGAATGCAACGCTTTTTCTCTCTGAATGATAAAAAAGGTCATTAATAGATATTATGAACGTTAACTTCATCACATCATGCATGCCCTCAAATGCCAAAAACATTGCCTCAATTCCATTCTGACAATAGCCAGACAGTACAGTTCAGTTGACTAGTCAGTGATGTAGGCTACTTGATTACGTTAATTTAAACTGAAACCTTGAAATGCTAAGGGAGCATTGGGTTGGCAGCTAGCTAGTTAGACTGTGGAGTAGTCGGTTTCTCCAGATTTATTCAACCCTGTTTTATAAGCGCAGAGATCGACTACCACTTGAGCATGCTTTTGTTGCACAATCAATGGCGTGCTGGGCTTCAGGCAAGAAGGTTGATTGCTCGAGACGCACTTCCTGCTTGTTTCATTACATTGGTGTCAGAAGTGGGATCGGAGCTCGCATCCACTAGTGTGTGTGTGTGCTTGACTGGTGAGCGCCGTCCTGTAAGACGGCGTCCTATGAGGTCTAACGCAAGGACATGCTCTTTGAGAGGGAGTTGTCTTGTTTTGCACACTTTGTACAAAATAATAAAATGCAGTACTACAGGATATTTCTTAACGTAGCTCTTTATTAGCTAGCTATAACTGGCATGTTCACATGTCGCCAACCAGGATCAAACTGCCCATGACCTAACCATTTGGGTGGTCTTAACCAATCATAACACAGTATGGTATGGTGGTAAAATGCATCCAATTACAATTCAGTATGTTTTCACATATGAATATTAGAGGAGTTGTGTAGGGACCCTGGTTTATAAGCTTGGATAACGACTGTGCCACTTAAGCATGCTTTTGTGGCACAGTCGATGGACCTCGGCTTCAGGCCAGAAGGTTTGGGGTTCCCGCTTCTGACACCAATGTAATGAAACAGGCAGGGAGTGTAGCTATAAACCTGAACCTAATGCCAAAAAGCATACCCAAGTGGCAGAGTCGATATCTGCGTTTATAAACCAGGGTTGCTAGAATACATTGGATTATTATAGCTAAACTAGCTTACGTTACTGTTACGGACTTGTTTAACGTGCATATAGTTACCTTCCACCGGGAAACAACAGCGCCCATCTCTGTAGAATGTATGGTGTGTCCCGCTCCTCGTCCACTCTTTCCTTTACGTTAGCTAGCTGCCTAAAAGTGTTGAAAAGTAAAAGGTAAGACATAGCTTGCTACCTAAACAATAGCTCAGACGGCTAGCTAGGTAAGGTTACAGAATGGAAAGTGCAAACGATAGCTAGCCCATTCAGATGGTTGTTACTGGCTATGAAGTAAAAATTCACGAATAAAAAAATGTGCTCTTTGGTCTTACTTTATGGTTATGGTTAGGCATACGGTTAGCATTGTGGTTAAGGTTAGGTTTAAACTCTGATTTTAAGAAGAAGCATTTTAGAAATAGTCCGTGTACACTTTAGCCAGATGTATGACTTTGTGGCTGTGGTAACTAGTGCAACCCCCCATTCACAGACAAAAAGTCGAAGCTAACGCTAAACAGCCCTGACATGTTCCATTGAAGCACCTGAAGGAACATGCTCAGTGTTGGGCATGACTGACTCGGTTTTGTAATCCTGAGTCACTCAACAGAATTGTATAGACTAACGTAACACTGTAGATTGATGCTTGTGACAGCTCGCTAGCTGACATAAATTGGCTAGCTAGCTAGCTAGCAGAATATTACTAGCAGCATACGCTAGCACGTAACGTTAGCCTAACGTTAGTGTGTTAAACAGACAGGCCTAACGTTAATCATTCTTAGGCCTAAAATAAATACATCAAAGTCTGCTACTTACGGTTGCTTGATAGCTATTTCACGTTAGATAGGTCCGTGTCATGCAAAAAAGAGACAATAACAATACGGGGGTTCGGGTTCTTCCTCGTCTTTTTCTCCTTCTATGGTAGAATGGCGGTCCGCGAACAAACGTTTAGGGTCCATGCCGCCACCTACTGTGCGTGGTAATCATGGTTTACTACACTACATACAGTAGTAGCTCGGGCTACATCAGTATAAAAGAAAATAAACACAAAACACCTAAACCCTCCTACCTAATTATGTTCCCGCGTAACGCAGCGCTAGAGTGCTAGAGGTGTCACTACAGACCCTGGTTCAATCCCGGGCTGTATCACAACAGACCGTGATCTGGAGTCCCATAGGGCGGCGCACAATTGGCCCAGCGTCGTCTCGGTTAGGGGAGGAATTGGCTCAAATGCATTAAGAAGTCAATAAATTCCACAAATGAACGTGTAACAAGGCAGACCTAATTGAAATGCATTCCAGGAAGTTGGTTGAGAGAATGCCAAGTGTGTGCAAAGCTGTTATAAAGCAAAAGGATAGCTACTTTGAAACATCTAAAATATATTGTTTAACACTTCTTTTTGCTGGCGCTTGGGCCCCCCACGGGCTTGGGCTCAGGGGCTTCAACTCCCTGATCTATTTCACCTGTCTTTGTGATTGTCTCCACCCCCCTCCAGGTGTGGCCCATCTTCCCAATTATCCCCTGTGTATTTATACTTGTATTCTCTGTTTGTATGTTGCCAGTTCGTCTTGTTTGTTCAAGTCAACCAGTGGTTTGTGTTTTAGCGCCTGGTGTTGAACCTTGCCTGTCCTGACTCCGAGCCCATCTGCCTGACCACTCTGCCTGACCACTCTGCCTGACCCTGAGCCTGCCTGTTGACCTGTACCTTTGCCCACCTCTGGATTACCGACCTCTGCTCTACCCTGAGCCTGCCTGCCACCCGGTACCGTTGCCCCACCTCTGGTTTTCTGACCATTGTCTGCCTTGACCTGTCGATGCGGTTTGCATCTGGGTCTTACCTTCATACCTGATAGATAAGCCCCTGCATTAATCCAGCCCTGGTGTTATGAGTTACTCATATTATTCTCCCACCGTTGATTTACATTAGGGCTTGTGTAGTTGTCTAATATTTGTGGGGCAATTACTACTTCCTCAGTCTCCACTTACAACGTGAAAAATACATTCTAGACTTTTTAATGCATAATGGAAAAAAATATGTTTAACTTCACTGTTTCTATTTTTTTATTTTTTATTATTTCACCTTTATTTAACCAGGTAGGCCAGTTGAGAACAAGTTCTCATTTACAACTGCGACCTGGCCAAGATAAAGCAAAGTAGTGCGACAAAAACAACCACACAGTGTAGATGTGCAGATGATGATGTGCAAGTAGAGATACTGGGGTGCAAAGGAGCAAGAGGTTAAGTAATAATATGGGGATGAGGTAGTTGGGTGTGCTATTTACAGATTGCATGTGTACAGGTACAGTGATCGGTAAGCTGCTCTGAATGCTGATGCTTAAAGTTAGAGAGGGCGATATAAGACTCCAGCTTCAGAGATTTTTGCAATTCGTTCCAGTCATTGGCAACAGAGAACTGGAAGGAAAGGCGGCCAAAGGAAGTGTTGGCTTTGGGGATTGACCAGTGCAATATACCTGCTGGAGCGCGTGCTACAGTTGGGTGTTTCTATGGGGACCAGTGATGGTTCGAACGCAGGTAACTTATTGCAGACTCTGTCTGTAAGCCCCACACTGTGTCACTTCACATTGACTGTGTTTGCGTGTGAGTACAGAAAATCACAGTAAATCACGTAGAGCTCCGAAACCCACGTAATCGGATTCGCCTTAACAAATCCGCAACTGAATCTAACTTTAAATAAAAAATAAAACAATTGTTTAACCATCATCAAGCAGACGTTGTACGATTTTTCGTAAATTCCTTACACCGTAGGTTGATGTACTTTAATGTGAAGCGGTCAAATTAGCGCTGTATTACCATTTTTTTTACCTTTAATCCCAGAAAATGGACATTAACTCACAGCATTGAGGCCTCGACGCCATCTTGTTTCTGGGCTAAAAGTACATTTGGCCAAGCCTGTGCTCACCGAGTTTCGTCTTCTGAGTCTTTTCCTGTTTACGAGAAACGGCCATCTTGCCGATTTTAGGTTTATCATCTTTGTTGATCGGCAAAAGTGAGTAGTACTGCAGACTTTACAGAGGCATACAAGCAACAAATGAAGGTGAGTACATTACTTGATACATACTTTGTTGACATGTCAATAGGCTATTTAAGACAACGACAATGGTATATGGTCCTAACCCTATTACAGGGGCTGAGTCACTGGCTTACTGGTGCTCTTTCATGCCGTCCCTAGGAGGGGTGCGTCACTTGAGTGGGTTGATGATCACTGATGTGGTGTGGGGGCTGTGCTTTGGCAAAGTGGGTGGGGTTATATCCTTCCTGTTTGGCCCTGTCCGGGGGTGTCATCGGATGGGGCCACAGTGTCCCCTGACCCCTCCTGTCTCAGCCTCCAGTATTTATGCTGCAGTAGTTTATGTTTCGGGGGGCTAGGGTCAGTTTGTTATATCTGGAGTACTTCTCCTGTCCTATCCGGTGTCCTGTGTGAATTTAAGTGTGCTCTCTCTAATTCTCTCTTTCTTTCTCTCTCTCGGAGGACCTGAGCCCTAGGACCATGCCTCAGGACTACCTGACATGATGACTCCTTGCTGTCCCCAGTCCACCTGGCCGTGCTGCTGCTCCAGTTTCGACTGTTCTGCCTGTGATTATTATTATTTGACCATGCTGGTCATTTATGAACATTTGAACATTGTGGCCATGTTCTGTTATAATCTCTGCAGTAGTTTGTCGGGGGCTAGGGTCAGTTTGTTATATCTGGAGTGCTTCTCCTGTCTTATCCGGTGTGAATTTAAGTATTCTCTCTCTAATTCTTTCTTTCTTTCTCTCAGAGGACCATGCCTCAGGACTACCTGGCATGATGACTCCTTGCTGTTCCCAGTCCACCTGGCCGTGCTGCTGCTCCAGTTTCAACTGTTCCGCCTGCGGCTATGGAATCCTGACCTGTTCACCGGACGTGCTACCTGTCCCAGACCTATTATTTGACCATGCTGGTCATTTATGAACATTTGAACATCTTGGCCATGTTCTGTTATAATCTCCACCCGGCACAGCCAGAAGAGGACTGGCCACCCCTCATAGCCTGGTTCCTCTCTAGGTTTCTTCCTAGGTTTTGGCCTTTCTAGGGAGTTTTTCCTAGCCAACGTGCTTCAACACCTGCATTGCTTGCTGTTTGTGGTTTTAGGCTGGGTTTATGGTACAGCACTTTGAGATATCAGCTGATGTACGAAGGGCTTTATAAATACATTTGATTTGTATATTCGTCTGAACCTTGTTCTCTCTGACAGTGCAGACAGTCACTCAGAGATGTGTAGATTTCAAGCATGCAGCAATATCATGAGAAAAGTAGATACTTGTCAAAATGTTGGAAAACCCAAAAACAGGGGGGCTAAGATGCAAATATGTAAAGGTTTTTAGGGACGTCTCTGCTTAACCAGTTATATGATGGAGGAACCCACACATAATAGGCTAACACATTTTTTTTGTCTAAATCAAAAATATCCTGTTTAATTCTTCAGATGTTGTCCCTCTTTTTTTGTTTTTACAGGAAATACGAACCAAACCTGTAGCATATCACATTATATACGACAACAAAGATCACGTTACATGATCTCTGATTGTTCTGGCAATTCTCACATAGAAATTAATTGGGAGGAAGGATATTTAACATGCTTTTTGCATTTGTATCACACGACACAGTTTTTTTGAAAATCCTGATTCATAAAAAAAGGTGGTAGCTTGTACAATTTTATTTAGACCATTTTTGGAAGAAAGCAGGTAAATGATAATTGCAGGCATATTTGGTTAGTATCTTGACATAACCGTAGCAGAGCTGGTGAATGGTAGCTTTCTGGGCAGAGAGGAGATCTTGTCCTATTCATCGTATCCTTTTCCCCGATACTTGGTCTGCATTCCTACTCTGAGTGTGGCTATGGGCTCAGGTCCGAGCGACGTGTTGGCGGAACGATTGTGATTGAACTCAATTTGGAGCAGGAAAAACAGGCGCGTCGTACCACTGCGTCTGACGTTACCTTTATGACTCTACGCTAAGCGTGCCCTTAACCTTGTTTGCCACATTTTATTTTACACCATTCTGGATTGAATTTCTGTCCGATTTCATCATGTCTCTTGCTGCAGAGGCATTCGTCTCCCAGATAGCAGGTAATGTGTGTAGTCCGTGTTCTGCAACATAAAGCCAACGTCATTAGCATTCGTTTTGTCGTTAGTTAGCATCAGATGCTAGCCACTAGCTAGCCGTGCAAAGATTCATTTTTGTCTGCGGCTTCGCTGACAAATGAGGTAACTAGCTTTCCATATCAAACTAACGTAAACTCACTCACTTTTGTACATCGCATTGGTCCGTACAATTTACCGTATTTTAGCGCCCCAAAAACGTAATACTTCCAGATCAACTGTAATGTCAATACCATTGTAAAGAACAATTTCTCCCCTTTCCAACAGAATCAATTACATGACCCCACGCTGCCCTTTTCTGCATGATTCAAAAAGGCAATGAGCCCCGTCAGGTCTTTTTAAAAATGGCGGGTGGGGAAGCGAAACTAATGCGTGGTAGTGAGAAGGAGAGATGTGTGGGAAAATTGCTTTTTTTCACTCGATCTGTCCAACTTATCACCTCTAAAATGTAAATAAAACACTATAAAGAGTTTATATAATGTGTCATTACATACCTATTTGAAGGTTTGTGTCGAATTTGAATCGGGTTTTTAGGGTGGTGCTAAAGTGATCTTGGAAGTAAACAGCGGCTTTGAGAATGATGATCGCATGCAATGACGCAGAAAATGACTAGTTATCCCCCTTTACCCCCGTCACTGTCCATTTCTTGTTTTGAAAGGATGAGAGAAGTGCTACACCTGGTGGAGAGAGATTATAAGACAGGAATAGTTGCTTTATGCATGCAGGACGTTACGGCATGACACGTCACGATGTATCGGAGGGTCTGTTTTTTTAAACTTTTCTCCAATACTATAGAGCCATTACCATGTCGATCAACGCTTGAATAGAAACGTAGTTCACACCCCCGATTTTGAAGTCAACACAGTCGCTGCAGTCCCATGAGTTTTCTTTGTAGCCTCGTTTGAATGTTGCGGTTGCGCACATTTTGTACGGAATGGGGAGAGTTTACGTTACACTACACGAAAATATAAACGCAACATGTAAAATGAGTTGAATGAAATCTCCCAGAAATTTTCCATACCCACAAAAGCATATTTCTCTCTGATTTTGTGCACAAATTTGTTTACATTTTTGTTAGAGAGCATTTCTCCTTTGCTAAAATAATCCATCCACCTGACAGGTGTGGCATATCAAGAAGCTGACTAAACAGCATCATCATTACACAGGTGCAACTTGTGCTGGGGACAATAAAAGGCCACTCAAAAATGTGCAGTTTTGTCACACATGTCTCAAGTTGAGGGAGAGTGCAATTGGTATGCTGACTGCAGGACTGTCCACCAGAGCTGTTGACAGACTGCTAATTTCACACAGTCGGTGGTTGAACCCGGGAATATAGGAGGAGACTATAGATGCACCCTTGGGGGCCCTTTTTAAAAATGTATTTTTATGTTTAAACTTTTTATTTAACTAGGCAAGTCAGTTAAAGAACAAATTATTATTTTCATTGAAGGCCTAGGAATAGTGGGTTAACTGCCTTGTTCAGGGGCAGAACGACAGATTTGTACCTTGTCAGCTCGGGGATTCGATCTTGCAACCTTTCAGATACTAGGCTACGCTGCCGCCCTTGTGTTGAGGATCAGCGTGACAGATGTGTTGTCGCATCTTCATGAACCCTTTATACTTCTATCTTCCATTTTTAATACTCTGGTACACAGGGAGGAGGCGGGGTTGCTCCAGTACAGTAGGTGGCGTTAATGTTAGATGCCAACCACCAATAAACCCCACAGAAGAAGTAGAACGAGAACACTGGTAGAAAGTGTCTTTTGCCCCCGCTTGTCGGGCACTGCTTTCCCGCAGTTATTTTAACGACGGCGATGGAAGGTATTAGCGAAGAACACTGGGTGCTAGTGTAACAGTATAGACTTTAGTCCGTCCCCTCGACCCGGACGCGAACCAGGGACGCTCTGCACACATCAACAGTCACCCTCGAAGCATCGTTACCCATCGCTCCACAAAAGCCGCGGCCCTTGCAGAGCAAGGGGAACCACTACTTCAAGGTCTCGGAGCAAGTGACGTCACCGATTGAAACGCCACTAGCGCGCACCACCGCTAACTAGCTAGCCATTTCACATCGACTACACTCGCTAGGACTCCGATGCATAGCAGGCGGGATATGGAGTGCCTGTTGGGCACTGCTTTCCCGCAGTTCTGTTAACGACTACGAGGGCAGACTTCAGTGAAAGACATGATTGCAGGTGTTGGCTCCGATTCCGGTAGGCAGGAGACGGTGGCGACACCGGTAGCTATCTAGCTTTGCCCTCATGTCGGACACTGATTTCCCGCAGTTCCATTAATGACGACAAGGCCAGATGTTCAACAGGCGGGAGCGAAGGACACTGTGCTAACTGGGAGGCGGGGGCAACACTGGTAGCTAGCTAGCCAGGCGATTAAATTATATAATGTATCAACTTTGCTCGCTCTGTGCGCTGCTCCAAATGTAACAACCGAAGACTTATCAGGGTCTGCATCCCAGCTCGCCATTACGGCTAAATTATATTTTAAAAACTGATGGATGCACAGGAAAAGTGGGATGGAGAGAAGCAGGTGTTTTAAAACGTAACCTTTTATTTAACTAGGCAAGTCAGTCAAGAACAAATTCTTATTTACAATGGCGGCCCACCGGGGAACAGTGGGTTAACTTCCTTGTTCAGGGGCAGAACGACAGATTATTACCTTGTCAGTTCGGGATTCGATCCAGCAACTGGTTACTGGCCCAAAGCTCTAACCACTAGACTACCTGCTGCCCCCAGCTAATCGCTGGAAGGGGATGCAGCTGGCTGATCACAGCTGCCACAGATGAGATGTGCGTGAAAGTGAAGTTGACATTATTGGACTGGTGCATACAAGCAACTAGTTGCTGAATTTGTATTTTTTACTGCATAGATTTATTATTATAAAGTATGTTTAAAATCAAACAGGTGTCAGCTGGTTCTTTAGCTCGGTAGGGCCGATGCTTAAGGTGCATTACCAGCGCTTTGAAAAGTTGATTTAATAATACTTTACTGTGGATATATTGTCTAAAATTGGTTGCCACATAAGGACCAACCACGCAGACAATCGGTAATGTAATTTTATTCAATATTCTAGGCTGTAGAGGACCTGAGAGGACCATTTCCAGAATCAAACGTTGGTGGTCTGATCCCCAGGCAATGTTATACTAGGCCTCTGAAATTCAATCATCCTCACAGGAACATTTTATGATGCTGCCTCTCAGATTGGCTCAAGCTCAAAATTCATCATGTCACAACAGTGTCACTGTTCTGCAACCTGACAAACTCCTCAATGTGACCTTTTGCCAATGCTCTCCTGAATATTTTGTCCCACAGCTGCGGAGCCATGGCCTGAAAATGCCACCTTGTATCAGCCTCTGAGAGGTAAGTCATTCACTCACTTTCAAGACAAAACTGTTCAAATTCCTACTTCTGCATTTACAATGTTAAATCATGTGTTGGATAATGCGAAAGTTATTTACTTTATTAATTAAGTTTAGTTTAGTTTTTAGTTTAGGCTTAAGCCCTGAACCCTACAATGTTGTGGACTATTAGTGCACTGCTAAACATACCCAATTAAAGTTATTTGATGTAATGTTGAGGAAAATTATGCTAATGAATCAGAGGAATATAGGTTTTAAGAATTTTAATAACTGTTTGAGCCATATTTATCAGTGTATCTTGTCACTTTATAATGTGTAAATGCATGTCTGTCTGTTGCCTGTTTGTTTTTTCAGAGGATCAGATACTACTATCAGATTGTGCATCATCACTTGCTGTACAGGTAAGATAATGTTTATGTCTTTGCCATAGCCAAATAGGATGTGAAACTAAGACAGTTGGCTCGTTGGCATTAGCCGTTACACAAATGTTGTGGTATAGGCTAGGCCTCCTTAAAAGACCATACAGTACACGGGGCCCGTAAAGCTAGTCCTCAGATCAAACATGGCCAAATGTGTTGATAGGGTTTGTCATATTTTATAAAACTTTTCATAAGACACCTGTTTTCATTAAAATCCAACAACTTTGTGGATGTCATTGTTATATGGAAGAAAAAATTAGAGGGTGGAAACCCCTGTGCAGATGATGGCTGCTTGTCATTGGTGGCTCTATTGTAGCTATCTGGTATACAACTGTGCATGCCTGTGTCATGGACAGGATCTGAACTTGGGTCTCCAGGGGAGAAACAAACATGCTAAACCAACAGGAAATTCTCACATCACAAGACCATGAGCTGGACTCATGTCTGCTACATTCACCCGCCTTTGACCTCCTCACCAAAAAGAGCCTTGCCCCACAGTTGGTCGCCATTGTCACCAGCGGGGTCTGAAACCAACATCTTGACAATTTGTCGTCGCAGACTCCGGTGACAATAGATTTCATGTGCCTTGGGGAGTTAGGTCTTAGCACAGCGTCTGCGGTGGGTGTGAAGTCCACTCTTGAGAGGCAAACTCTGCCATAGTTGTCACATTTGTAGACTGCCCTGCTGTTGCAGATCAGGGGTCCCCAATTACATTCAGCCGTGGGCCGATTTATTTATTTCCCTGAGCGGAGGGTCGGGGGGCTGGAACAAAGTTATAAATCATTTGTACACTGCAAGATCCCAAACATATAGTATTTGACAAAAATTGAATAATTTCAAACCTTGATTACATTGGGATATGATCACATATGCCTCTTTATCTGTGCGAATACTTGGGAAACAGATTTCCTGAATTTAAATCACTGAGCTGATTTCTTGGTGATTTTATAGTCTTATATCCAACAATGAGTACAACTAAATATTTATTTATACATTTTTTGCTCAGTAGACTTGGGGGGACAAATAAAATCACCCGCGGGCTTGATTATGCCTTCCGGCTGCTTATTGGGCAAGCCTGTTGTAGATGTTGCGGTGGTGTCCTGATCTTCTTTCATTTTTGCTCTTTACTACTTAGTGTTGCGCCAGGGTGGATTTGCTGGTTAGCAGCCTGCTGCGAAGTTCCCGCTGTTAGTGAAGATAGTCCTGGGCGCCATCTTCTCAGGTGTCGGTGTTGATGCCAAAGAACATGAGGTCTTGCTTGCAGAAATATCTGTGGTCTCTTTCCAGAGGATAATTCTGCATAGAGAATGTCCTTAGGGATTTGTCAGTTGGTGTTTAGCGGTACACAAATAGCGTTCAATCGGTGACTTCACCTGCTCTGAGACTGCTTTTGTGGAGTGACGGGTAATAATGCCTTATGGCTGACAGTTGTCGATGTTCAGAGGCTCTCTGATTGAGCCCAGGATGGAGCAAGGAGAGGGACGGAAGCCACAGGTACATTAGCATGGTGGCTAAGTGTGAAATGTTTTCCTATGGGAAATGCTAACTGTTTCCCATCCCAAATATTAACCTTTAGACTACTGAAATGGAATTTAGTCCAAATACTGTCTTTTTTTCACAAATGGGATGACTAGATAGTACTTTATGTAGCCTTTTATTTCTAAAATATAATGCAGAGACCCTCAAATAAAAGGTGATATTCTTTACCTTCACCTAATATCCATATGTAATTTGACTGCAAAAATAATGAGAAAGAAAACACTAGATTTAACATATGCATTCAACCCCTTGAGACAATACATGAGTCTTTCTGGTTAAATCTGTAAGAGCTTTGCACACCTAGATTGTACAATATTTGTACATGGTTCTTTAAAAATGTCTTTAAGGTCTCTTGAGTTGGTTGTTGATCATCGCTAGACAGCCATTTTCAAGTCTTGCCATAGATTTTCAAGCTGATTTTAAGTCAACTATAACTAGGCCACTCAGGAACATTCAATGTCATCTTGGTAAGCATCTACAGTGTCTATTGAGCCTTGTGCTTTAGGTTATTATTCTGCGGAAAGGTGAATTTGTCTCCCAGTGTCTGTTGAAAACCTGGTTCAGTCTGCTTTCCATCTAGGATTTTGCCAGTGCTTAGCTCTAAGTTTCTTTTTAGCTTAAAAAAATACTGCTTAGGCCTTGCCGATGAAGGCATACCCATAACATGATGCAGCCACTATCATGCTTGAAAATATGAAGTGGTACTCAGTGACGTGTTGTTGGATTTCCCCCAAACATAAGCCCTGGTCTTTGTGGTTGAATCTGTGTTTGAAATGAACTGCTCGACTGAGGGACCTTACAGATAATTGTATTTGTGGGATACAGAGATGAGGTAGTCATTCAAAAATCATGTTAAATACTATTGTTGCACACAGTGAGTCCGTGCAACTTATAAGGTGACTTGTTAAGCAAATTTCTACTGCTGAACAGATTTAGGCTTGCCATAACAAAGGGGTTGAATGCTTATGAACTTAAGACATTTGATCTTTTCATTTTTAGTTCAATTTAATCCATTCAACACAACATTTGGAAAACAAGGGGTGTGAATACTTTTTCAAGGCACTATACCTGAGACAGAGAAGAATACTGATTCAGCAATGAAAAAAAGGATCCACATTTTTGTATTTTATTAGGATCCCCATTAGCTATTGCGAAAACAGCAGCTACTCTTCCTGGGGCCCGCATCAAACATAAACATGACATTAGAGGTCGACCGATTAATCGGAATGGCCGATTAATTAGGGCCGACTTCAAATTTTCATAACAATCGGAAATCTGTATTTTTGGACACAGATTTGGCCGATTTTGATTTAATTACATTTTTTACACCTTTTATTTAACTAGGCAAGTCGGTTAAGAACACGTTCTTATTTTCAATGACGGCCTAGGAACGGTGGGTTAACTGCTTTGTTCAGGGGCATGGTTGATATTACTAGTTTATCTAGCGTTTCCTGCATTGCATATAATCTATGCGGTGCGCATTTGCGGAAAAAGGACTGTGGTTGCTCCAACGTGTACCTAACCATAAACATCAATGCCTTTCTTAAAATCAATACACAGAAGTATATATTTTTAAACCTGCATATTTAGCTAAATGAAATCCAGGTTAGCAGACAATATTAACCAGGTGAAATTGTCACTTCTCTTGCGTTCATTGCACGCAGAGTCAGGGTATATGCGATAATAATAAACGTTTTGTTTTCGAAATGATAGTTTCCAGATTCAACCATATTAATGACCAAAGGCTCGTATTTCTGTGTGTTATGTTATAATTAAGTCTATGACATTGCTCTGTTTATGACTTCAAGCCTATCAACTCCCGAGATTAGGCTGGTGTAACCGATGTGAAATGGCTAGCTAGTTAGCGGGGTGCGCGCTAATAGCGTTTCAAACGTCACTCGCTCTGAGACTTGAAGTAGTTGTTCCCCTTCCTCTGCAAGGGCCGTGGATTTTGTGGAGCAATGGGTAACGATGCTTCGAGGGTGGCCGTTGTCGATGTGTTCCTGGTTCGAGCCCAGGTAGGAGCGAGGAGAGGGACGGAAGCTATACTGTTACACTGGCAATACTAAAGTGCCTACAAGAACATCCAATAGTCAAAAGTATATGGAATACAAATGGTATAGAGAGAAATAGTGCTATAAATACTATATTAACTACAACCTACAACCTCTTACCTTGGAATATTGAAGTCTCATGATAAAAGGAACCACCAGCTTTCATATGTTCTCATGTTCTGAGCAAGGAACTTAAACGTTAGCTTTTTTACATGGCACATATTGCACTTGTACTTTCTTCTCCAACACTTTGTTTTTGCTTTATTTAAACCAAATTGAACAGGTTTCATTATTTATTTGAGGCTAAATTGATTTTATTGATGTGTTAAAATAAGTGTTCATTCAGTATTGTTGTAATTGTCATTATTACAAATAAATGTAAAAAATTGTCAGATTTGATCGGTATCGGCTTTTTTTGGTCCTCCAATAATCGGTTTAGGCGTTGAAAAATCATAATCGGTCGACCTCTACATGGCATAATACAGAACATTAATAAACAAGGACAGAACGACATACATTTAATAATGGCACACAGCCGACATATACTTACACACAAAATATTTAGGTCAAATGGGAGAGGCGTTGTGTCGTGAGATCAAATTTTATTGGTCACATACACATGGTTAGCAGATGTTAATGTGAGTGTAGCGAAATTCTTGTGCTTCTAGTTCTGACCATGCAGTAATATCTAACAAGTAATCTAACAATTTCACAACAACTACCTTCTACACACAAGTGTAAAGGAATTAATAAGAATATGTACATATACAGTGAGCACCATAATTCATTGGACAGTGACCATTTTTTGTTATTTTGGTTCTGTACTCTAGCACTTTGAGTTTGAAAAGATGCAATGACAATGAGGGTGAAATTACTTTATTCTACATTATGTTAAACTGTCCAATGTTTTTTGATGGCTGAAAATTGGGGGGGGGACTATGTACAAAAGCTTCTATAATTTCTAAACGGTTCATCCGATGTGTATGAAAATACCTTCAAATTAAAGCTGAAAGTCTGCACTTCACCCTCATTGTCATTGTATCCTTTCAAACTCAAAGTGCTAGAGTACAGAACCAAAATAACAAAAACATGGTCACTGTCCAATTAGATGAGTAATGTAGGGTATGTAAACATTATATAAAGTGGCATTCTTTAAAGTGACTAGTGATACTTTATTACATCCAATTTTTAATTATTAAAGTGGCTAGAGATTTGAGTCAGTATGTTGGCAGCAGCCACTCGATGTTAGTGATGGCTGATTAACAGTCTGATGGCCTTGAGATAGAAGCTGTTTTTCAGTCTCTTGTTCCCAGCTTTGATGCACCTGTACTAACCTTGCCTTCTGGATGATAGTGGGGTGAACAGGCAGTGGCTCGGGTGGTTATTGTCCTTGATGATCTTTTTGGCCTTCCTGTGACATTGGGTGATGTAGGTGTCCTGGAGTGCAGGTGAGGCCTGAGAAAGCACCCTTGTGGGGACCCAGTGTTGAGGATCAGCGGGGTGGAGATGTTGTTTCCTACCCTCACTACCTGGGGGTGGCCCGTCAAAGTCCAGGACCCAGTTGCACAGGGCAGGGTCGTTTAGCTCAGTTACTTTGTTCCTGTTCCCAAGAAAGCTAATGGTGGCCCTCTTGAAGCATGTGGGAACAGCAGACTGGGATAGGGATTGATTGAGTATGTCTGTAAACACAACCAGCCAGTGTTACGCCCCTGAAAACAGGGGAGAAATAATCACGACAGTGATACGGTGTTGTATTCTCAATTCAACGTTTAGTTCAATGAGAAAAGACCACGATTTTCCCCAGGAATATGGGTGGAGACCAGAGCAATCGATCTCCGGCTCATAGATTAAGAACATTTCGTAGATCACAGATTAACACTTTTAGGCACTACAAAATAAAGTAATCAATATAACGTTTACACATTACTCTCACAATTCGTACCCTTTGACAGATTTGAACTTTAACACAATTATATGAATTATCAATCTCTATCAACTAATACTGAATGCATCTTTTTAACCTTAGATGTTTTAAGATCCTCACATACTATGAATTTACTAATACTTTTTCATGTATAACAGGCTATGAATATTTCCTTTAACCTGTCACACCAGCTGGTCTGCGCATGCTCTGAGGACACGGCTAGGGATGCCGTCTGGGCCGGCAGCCTTGCGAGGGTTAACCCGTTTTAAATGTTTTACTCACGTTGGCTGCGGTGAAGGAGAGTCCGCCGATTTTGGTAGCGGGCTGTGTCGGTGGCACTGTATTGTCCTCAAAGCGAGCAAAGAATTTGTTTAGTTTGTCAGGGAGCAAGACATCTGGGTCTGCGACAGGGCTGGTTTTCTTTTTGTTGTCCGTGATTGACTAGACCTCTCGTGTATGAGCCATTGAATTGAGTCTCTACTCTGTCTCTATACTGACGCTTAGCTTGTTAGATTGCCTTGCTGAGGAAATAGCTACAGTGTTTGTATTTGGTCATGTTTCCGGTCGCCTTGCCCTGATTAAAAGCAGTGGTTTGTGCTTTTAGTTTTGTGCGAATGCTGCCTTCAATCCACGGTTTTGGGTTGGGGAAGGTTTTAATTGTCGCCGTGGGTACAATATCACAGATGCACTTGCAAATAAACTCGCTCACCGACTCAGCGTATACATCAATGTTGTTGTTCGACGCTATCCGGAACATTTTCCAGTCCACATGATCGAAACAATCTTGAAGCGTGGAATCAGATTGGTCGGACCAGCGTTGAACAGACCTGAGCACGGGCGTTTCCTGTTTTAGTTTCTGTCTATAGGCTGGGAGCAACAAAATGGAGTCGTGGTCAGATTTGCCAAAAGGAGGGCGAGAGAGTTCTTTGTTTGCGTTGCGGAAGTTAGAGTAACAATGATCCAGAATATTTCCAGCCCGGGTCACGCACGCGATATGCTGATAAAATTTAGGGAGGCTTGTTTTCAGATTAGCCTTGTTAAAAATCCCAGCTACAATAAATGCAGCCTCAGGATATGGGGTTTCCAGTTTACATAGAGTCCAATGAAGTTCTTTCAGGGCCGTCGAGGTGTCTGCTTGGGGGGGATGTACACGACTATAAATGAAGAGAATTCTCTTGGTAGATAATGCGGTCGGCATTTGATTGTAAGGAATTCTAGGTCAGGTGAACTGGAATTGTTCAGGACTTGTTCCTGTATGTTATGATCACACCATTACTCGTTAATCATAAGGCATACACCCCCACCCTTCTTCTTACCAGAGACATGTATGTTTCTGTCGGTGTGATGCGTGAAGGAACCAGGTGGCTGTACCGGCTCTGATAACATATCTCGAGTGAGCCATGTTTCCGTGAAACAGAGAATGTTGCAATCTCTGATGTCTCTCTGGAAGGCAACCCTTGCTTGGATTTCGTCTACCTTGTTGTCAAGATACTAGACATTGGCTAGTAGTATACTCGGGAGCGATGGGCGATGTGCCCGTCTACGGCGCCTGACGAGAAGACCGCTCCGTCTGCCCCTTCTGCGGCACCGTTGTTTTGGGTCGCCTGCTGGGATCCGATCCATTGTCCTTGGTGGTAGACCAAACAGAGGATCCGCTTCGGGAAATTCGTATTCCTGGTCGTAATGTTGGTAAGTTGACATTGCTCTTATAGCCAATAGTTCCTCCCGGCTGTATGTAATAAGACTTAAGATTTCCTGGGGCAACAGTGAAAGACAGGGAAAATAATACCATCAAAAAACAAAATACTGCATAGTTTCCTAAGAACGCGAAGCGAGGCGGCCATCTGTTGGCGCCGGTGTTGCTTTATCTGTTTGTTTTTTTTTAAACCAGGTGTGCTCTTCATTTGAGCAATATGAGATAGAAGGGAGTTCCTTGCAATAATGGCTCTAATACTGTATGTTTCTTGAATTTATTCTGGATTTGGGGACTGTGAAAAGACATCTGGTGGTGGTAAGTGTGTGTGTCAGAGCTGTGTGTAAGTGGACTCTGCTAACTATTTAGAATTTAAAAAGATCAATGCAGCCAGTCTCTCAACTCTTAGCCAAGAGACTGGTATGTTGATTAGCCCTCTGATTAGCCCATCTTTCTTTGCAGCACTTGACCACATGGCAGGACAATAATCAAAATGAGACTAAACTAGAGCCTGTAGGACTTGCTTTTTGGAGTGTTTTGTCATGTATTATGAACATGCCTCTCCTCGTCTTTACAACCATTGACTCTATGTTTTGACCATGACCGATTTTGCAATCTAAGGTAACACCAAGTAATTTAGTCCCCTCAATTTGTTCAACAGCCACACCATTCATTACCAGATTCAGCTGAGATCTAGAGCTTAGGGAATGATTTGTATCAACTAAAAATGCTCTTAGTTTTAGAGATGTTCAGGACCAGTTTATTACTGGCCACCCATTCCAAAACGAACTGCAACTCCTTGTTAAGGGTTTCAGCTGTGGTTACTGACACGTGTATATGGAGTCATCAGTATACATGGACACACAGGCTTTAATGCCAGTGGCAGGTCATTGGTCAAATTCGAAAAGAGTAGAGGACCTAAAGAGCTGCATTAAAGTAAACCTTCTCATTTCTATTAGATGGATTGACATATCATGGAGCTGAGAGCTGAGGTTGAAATGTTTTATGGCTTAAGTTCTCAACAACAGGTTATGGTCAATAATATCAAAGGCTGCACTGATCTAACAGGACAGCTCCCACAATCATTTTATTATGAATTTCTTTCAACCAACCATCAGTAATTTGTGTCAGTTAAGTACGTGTTTAGTGCCCTTCAATATAAGCATGCTGAAAGTGTCAATTTGTTTACAGAGAAATAGCGTTGTATTTGGTCAAACAATATTGTTTTCTACAGTTTGCTAAGAGCTGGAAGCAAGCTGATAGGTCTGCTGTTAGAACCAGTAAAGGCCACTTTACTACTCTTGGGTAGCAGAAAAACTTTGGCTTCCCTCCAGGCCTGAGGACACCTTCCTCTAGACTCATATTAAAGATATGACAGATAGGAGTGGCCATAGTCAGCTACCATCCTCAGTAGCTTACCTTCAAAGTTGTCAGTGCAAGGTTTGTCATTATTGATTGCTAACAATTTTTCCACCACTCCCACTAACTTTACAACATTAAAACTTTGTTTTTCTTTCATTATTTGTTTTATGTATGAATACGATGTCTTACTGTTCATTATTGGCATTTCCTGCCTAATTTTGCCAACTTTGCCATTGAAGTAATCATAAAAATAATTGGCAACGTCAATTGGTTTTGTGATGAGTAAAGCTATCTGATTCAATTAAAGGGGAGTTGAATTTGTACTTTAAATTAAATTATGGGCAGAAAGACTTTTTTTTCTCCATCATTGATCTTGGCTTCATAGTTTCTTCTTCTTTCTGTTGAGTTTTGTCACACAATTAATCAATTTGCAGTAAGTCAGCCAGTCGGATGTGCAGCCAGACTTATTAGCCACTCATTTCCCCCCACAATCTCTTTCAACATTACCGTTTTTCAATTCCTCAACCCATGGAGCCTTAATGGTCAGTTTAACAGGTGCATGTTTAAAAATGATTTTATAGCCAACAATAAAATATGATATTTACACTGATTGCTTGGAGGAAGAAAAAAACAAACATCCACCATCTTGTATGAAACTATTAAAATGTAATATTCCTCTCCAGAAATGATCCCAATAACATATTGATAACTTTTATCTTTTAGGTCTATATTAACATGGTCTATATTATCAGGCAGGTGTGCTACTATGGATGATTAACTGGCCCGGAGGGTTTCAAGGGGGTCCCCGGGCAGGTGGAAATGTCGAGCCCTTGTGGTACAGTGAATAGCCTAGGCTATATGTGTTCAGGCTGAATGGTTCTAGCATGACTGGTAGTGCTGCTCGAGTAGTCAAAAACAGTGGAGCCATATTGTTTTTCTTCTGCACAACAGTGCTATAATTGTTCTGGGAACCAATGTCGGTGTGCTTGACAAAATAATGATAGTGGTGCTGTGTCCATGCTAGAACACAACCTTCTGAATTAATTAGTCTCCCCTGAATTAATTGAATAAACCAAATTATTCTATTTTGTTCTTGAAATATTGATTTACCTTGAATGTCATTTGAAGTAAGAAAACAACCACAGTCATGAATACTAAGCATATTATGTTTGATTTCTGTACATATGTGTTGCTATTTGATCTACTGATTACTGCATTTAGATTGTTAACTAGCTGTGTTGTTGGTGTAGTTCATATGAAATGCTGTTTTTTGTCACAGGCTTATCTGAGGATGTGCAATCTGCCTGTTCATGTGTCCTGTCGGTCAAATGCAGAGTACATGTCCCCATCTGGTGAGTTCCCCATGCTATTGAAAAAGTGTGTATGCCCTCCCTCCCTCAGGTCTATGCTTGTGCTTTTGTATAACTTGACCAGCTGTTTATACGTCCCATATGTGTACATGGCCAAGATAACCTTTCCTGTTACATGCTGAGTAGACCGGGCGTGCGTGTATACCATCGTGCGCATGTGGATTTTTGTCCATCCACACCAGACGTGATCAGGACCCAAATTTTGAAATATCAAAACAAACTCTGAACCAACTATATTAATTTGGGGACAGGTCGAAAAGCATTAAACATTCATGGCAATTTAGCTAGCTGAGATTATAAGCAGTGGGTTGTTATTTTACCTGAAACGCACTCTGACAATTAATCCACAGATAAAAGGGTAAACCGAGTTTGTTTCTAGTCATTTCGCCTCCTTCCGGCTACTTCTTCTTTGGACTTTAAATGGCGGTTGACAACCAACTTTAAGGTCCATTACCACCACCGACTGGAATGTGGATCTCAATTCATCTTTCAATTACCCACGTGGGCATATGCTCCTAAAAACCAATGAGGAGATGGGAGAGGTAGGATTTGCAGCGCATCAAGCGCGACAAATAGAACCAAGTTCTATTTTAGTGCCTGGCTACGCAGACGCTCATTGACACAATGATTGAAATATATGTATGTGTAAGTTTATTTTGAAACACTCGTGCACATAATGCGAGCGGTGTGGTACACATGTTGGGTATGTGTAAATCTTTATCCCCTGGATGTGGACTGTAAAACCATGACTAGGGTTGCTGCTCTCAGATAAATTTGAATCATGCTATAAATTATTCTCTCAATTACTGAATTTAGCATCTGAAAAATACTGGATAACTTCTAATGAATTTAGGAATCATACATTTTAGACTGTTTTTAACTGAAGAACCTCAATGTTTTTAATCACTGCATTTACATTGAATTATGCCAGTTGGAGATTACATTTATTTTATGGGAGTGTGAATCCTTAGTTTCCTTTTCCAGCCTCCTCTCATAACTCACCATCTTGCAGAGAATGATGCAAAAAAACTGTCAGATTCAATTAAAGGACTAAATTAATTTCCATACAATTCATAGTAATTGTTGGCTCAAAATGGATGAACATAACACCATAGCCTACCTGGGATTTGGAGAATCCAATACAGTGTAATGTAGCCTGGTGTTTGACTTAGGATGTGATTTGCAAATGTAATTCAATATTACCACAATTTCCGTGTAATGTTTTCTTGTAAGGGATTCAAGGTAAGCTCAACACTCAAAACCAACACATAAGGGACTCGAGCTTCATGATTGATTTCTGCCTACTCAAACACTTTACTAAATGTTATGAATTTGATTAGCTCTGTACTCAGTGCAGCCTGCTGGGCAGTTTTGAGTAACGGCATTGGAGACCAGATTCTTATTTACAGAGGAGAGTTTAAAATATGCATTCTATAATCTCTCTTCTTTCCCTTTGTCACTAGAAATGAACTTTTATATGGTTTATTCCTCTCCCTTCAGGTAAAGTCCCCTTTGTCCATGTGGGAAATCAGGTCGTGTCTGAGCTGGGGCCCATAGTCCAGTTTACCAAGGCAAAGGTAAGTGAGCCTTATGAATGAGAAGCAGGACCCCTGTCCTCTTTAAGATCAGTCATCAATCACTCCCTACTACTCTCTCACATACATGCATTTTGTTGTGTTACAGCCTGATTACATTTACATTTTGTCGCTGGCCTAGACACAATACCCTATAAAAACAAATCCACTTTGGCATTAGACATTTTTTTTTATTAATTAAAAAAAACGTGTAATCAAACGTTTTGAGTCAAGTATTCAACCCATTTGTGGTGATTCTAACATGTATTGACTCAGGGGGTGTGAATACCTATGTAAATGAGATAATGACGTATTTCATGTTTTGTAAATTTGCAAGAATTTCTAAACACCTTTTCACTGTCACTATGGGGTTATTGTGTGTAGATGGGTGAGAAATGATTTTATCCATTTTGAATTCAGGCTGTAACAACAAAATGTGGAATAAGTCGAGGGGTGTGAATAATTTCTGAAAGCTTTACTGTTATGACTGCTTGCTTATCTAAGCATCCTGCTATGCTACACACACACACGTATGTCTCACACACTCATCACTGCTTATCTCTCGCTCTCCAGGGTCACTCTCTCAGTGATGGTCTGGATGACGTTCAGAGGGCTGAAATGAAAGCTTACATGGAGCTGGTCAACAACATGCTGCTCACCGCTGAGGTACAGTAGAGAAACTCCTCAACAGGAAGGAATACTCCATTGCATACTGAATGTGGGTATTTATGCTGATGAAGCCCTCTATATTCCTGTCAGAGAAAGGAAGTGCTTGGCAAGGGACTCGTGTGGTTACAACAAGAAGTTGTTTGAAATGTCATGAGCATATCCTTGATATGATCTTGTTTCATGATTTGTGTATGTTTGATTATCTACATGTGATTTTAGTATTCATTGAAATCCTTTGCTCCTTAAGTAATGTTCAGTAAAATCAAGCAATGACACCATGTACTCTGAGAAATGTTCTTCCCCCTAGATCCTTTATCCTTTACTGCTCGCCACTACTTTTCCTCCCTTTGTTTATTTTCAAATTTTGCCCATCTCAAATACTCCTGTATACCCCCCCTTGTATTTTCTTCTCTTCATGCCTCTTGTCTTATATCTTTCCCTCCTTCCTTCCCCTCTATGTTTTGTGTTCATCCTTTGTATCCCTCTTTCCTCTATGCAGTTGTATATCCAGTGGTGTGATGATACCACGGCGACTGAGGTGAGTGCTCTCCCTGGGCATTCATCTTCATTAGGCTGCAGCCTCGGCCCCCCTCTCATAAATGAGCCATGCCTTTTACTCTGCTTCCATTTAGTAGGCCCACACACACACCACTGAGTCCCACTCATTGCCCTCTGCATAGCCCTTTTATTGCCGCCATCAGCTGTGACTTTTGTGTTAATTTACGACAATTGTTTAGAAACGTTCTCCCCCGGTTGACATTCATTCATCTTCAATGTTAGGGATGGGCATTTGAAATGTTTTCATTAGTCTAATATGTCATAAGTTTTTCTTTCATTCCTTGACTAATCAAACTGACAAATACAGAGGCAGACAGTGTTCAGTTGTTTTTAGGTTAGCCGAAACCTATCAGAGAACACTAACAGCAGCAGGGAAAGAGAAGTCTGATGTTCGCCATGATAGAACTGATTCTGTTTTTTATTTTTTATTTATGGTGAGTGTTTTTGCATTAATCTGTGAAAAGGTATTGCGGAACCTCTGTTAGGTGCGCACCTATAATAGCTCATTGAAATGGGTGAAATAGCATAGGCTATTTTGTCAGGGCTGACTGGAGGGCTAAGTGCACTTTGAAAGTAAAATGTCCTATCTAAATGTTATATCTATAGGCTACATTAAGGTTTTTCTTTCATCATTTTAGGCTATCTGGTGCGTAAGCTTTAGGGCCTAACTGTACGTACACCAAATAGCCTACACGCTAATTGGCAAATTAGGTTTACGGTCAACGGAAGGCAAAAAGGAATATCAGAGTTTAATTCAATAAGAGAAAAGCTGCAAAATGGAGAGTTGAAAATAGAGGTACGGGCCAGTAAAGTAAAGTTTAGGAAATATTTGGTGAAGTGGTAAGAGCTGGCACTGCCATCATCCTATCTTATGTGTCACAAGACGGGGACATCAAATAAGCCTATGGCACATCAAGGGAACTGTAGCCAACTCTTCAGATGTGTTAAATGGAAACTGAAATCTGAACACTGACTGTAGGTCTTTAACCTCTCACATAGCCTTATATTAACTCCAGCAGAATTAAGCATTTCTTGCAGTAAAATGTTACACCAACTGTAGTTAAAATTGGCTCGGGAACAGGAGTGGAGAAATACATTTCTTTTTTTCAGCATCTTATGCAAATGCTCTGTTAGCATCTCTACAGTCGGTACCTATCTTTATCAGCATCATAAAACCTGATAGTATTTCAACCACAAAATAAGCATGTATCCAACTGAAATCTTATCAGAAACATGTTGGGTTGTTTTCACAGCACTTTTTTTTCTCATTTCCTTACAACTGGCCCCTAAACGTCTTTGCTCCGCAGAAGAAGCCGAGATGACAGAACTTTATTGATGTCACCTAGATTGAGCCACTCATTCTATAGATTTATGACATTTTGGTGAGCAAGGGTTTATTTAGCCTTCTAGGGAAACATATGACCGAAGAGAAGCTGCATGTCCTCTATCTCTACACACAATACCCCATCATGACAAAGCGAACTGTTTTTTTTTTTTAAATGTTCGCAAATTTATAACAAATCTAATCTTATTTGCATAAGTATGCAGACCCTTTACTATGAGACTCAAAATTGAGTTGCATCCTGTTTCCATTGATCATCCTTGATGTTTCGACAACTTGATTGGGGTCCACCTGTGGTAAATTCAATTGATTGGACATGATTTGGAAAGGCACACACCTGTCTAGATAAGGTCCCACAGTTGACCATGCACTAAGCCATGAGAGCAAAGGAATTGTCTGTAGAGCTCAGAGAAAGGATTGTGTCGATGCACAGATCTGGGGAAGGGTACCAAAAAATCTCTGCAGCGTTGAAGGTCCCCAAGAACACAGTGGCTTCCATCATTCTTAAATGGAAGAAGTTTGGAAGCACCAAGACTCTTCCTAGGGCTGGCCACCAGGCCAAATTGAGCAATCGGGGGAGAAAGGCCTTGGCAAGAACCTGATGGTCAATCTGACAGAGTTCTCCTCTGTGGAGATGGGAAAATCATCTCTGCGGCACTCCACCAATCAGGAAATACAATAATATTTTAACCTGGGTCTATCTATAAAGCTATTAAAATATTTATCTTTGGCAGTGGCGAGATTGCGTTTAAAGTATATTTTAGTGTTTGTCTTTTGTTTACAAGAACCACCCAACTTAAGCCAGACAATGTTCAAAATGTGGAAACTTTTTTAATCTCACCTCAGCCTCATGTCTGTAGATCTCCAGGCCGAGATACAGCAGCCCATACTCCTGGCCCCTCAACCAAATCCTGGCCTATCAGAAGCAATGGGAGGTCCGTCGTAAGATGAATGCCATTGGCTGGGCAGGGAAGAGCCTGGAGCAGGTCAGTGCCCTGTGTTCTCGGAAGCCCAGAACTAAAGTCTCGTGTAATTTTGTCAGATACTCCATAAGGTTTTGGGGGGAGATGTATGAGAAAATATATTAGAACAAGTAGTGGAAGTCTATGGGCCAAGTTTTCCCTCAATCCTATTTATTTACAAAGCCCTTTTTTTACATCAGCAGATGTCAAAGTGCTTATATGGATTCCCAGCCTTAAACCCCAAAGAGAAAACAATGCAGATGTAGAAGCATGGTGGCAAGGAAAAACTCCAGAGAAAGACAGGAACCTAGGAACTAACCTAGAGAGGAACCGGGCTCTGCAGTCCTCTTCTGGCTGTGCCGGGTGGAGATTAACAGTACTTGGCCATTAAGGCCAGATTGTTCTTGGCCATTAAGGGCAGATTGTTCTTCAAGATGTTCAAATGTTCATAAATGACCAGCAGGGTCAAATAATAATCACTTGTTGCAGAGGGTGCAGCACCTCAGGATTAAATGTGAGTGTGAGATATTATACCAGCGACTGAGATGGGGTGGGGGACTTACTACCTTAAGACAAGGCTGAGTATAGTCCATGATGATTTCCCCCACCTTACAGATGTATTATTTGTTTCCTTGAAAGCAGTCTATAGACAAAGAATTACTGCAATCCACACTTAGGTTTTGTTTAACCTAGTCACTGCCAATTAATGCTAACGTCAGCATTCTCTGTTCAAAACCTCATGTATATATATATATCAATGTCCCACGTTTAGCATGTTTTTTAAATGTCATGCCAAAATCTTCTCAAAAGAATTGTAAACCAATGAATTGAGCAACACAATCCATTAGGCATGACATTTAAAACTGGCTAAACAGGGGAGATTGACTTGCATGGGGTTTTGGTCCGAAATGCTAATATTAGCATTTGCTGTCAGTGGCTAGTTTAACAAAACCAAAGTGTGGCTGGATTTCTCATCTCATGCAATGTTTCCACATAGTTGTAATATTGTAACTGTTTCCACGCTTCTCCAGGTTTATGAAGATGTTAGCCAATGCTGTCAAGCTCTTTCCCAGAGGCTGGGCACACAGCCATACTTCTTCAATAAGCAGTAGGTTTATAAAATTGTCTTTGCATACTTTTTCATTTATTCTGATAGACAAATAACAATATATTGGTTGATGCTTACATCTGTCCTATTTCACACGTGTAAATTAAATGCATTTATTGCATATCCCACTCTTGAGACACCATCGGAGAGTGGAGTAATGGCCAGGGATCTGCCATTATTGAGGGGGACCATGGAGCATTTTGGGTTAAGTGCCTTGCTCAAGGGCATATCAGATTTTTCACCTGATTGGCTCAGAGATTTGAACCAGCGACCTTTTGGTTACTGTCCCAACACTCCTAACCGCTATGCTACCTGCCGGCCCTTACATTTACATTTACATTTATGTCATTTAGCAGACGCTCTTATCCAGAGCGACTTACAAATTGGTGCGTTCACCTTAAGACATCCAGTGGAACAGCCACTTTACAATAGTGCATCTAAATCTTTTAAGGGGGGGGGGGGGTGAGAAGGATTACTTTATCCTATCCTAGGTATTCCTGAAAGAGGTGGGGTTTCAGGTGTCTCCGGAAGGTGGTGATTGACTCCGCTGTCCTGGCGTCGTGAGGGAGTTTGTTCCACCATTGGGGGGCCAGAGCAGCGAACAGTTTTGACTGGGCTGCGCGGGAACTGTACTTCCTCAGTGGTAGGGAGGCGAGCAGGCCAGAGGTGGATGAACGCAGAGCCCTTGTTTGGGTGTAGGGCCTGATCAGAGCCTGGAGGTACTGAGGTGCCGTTCCCCTCACAGCTCCGTAGGCAAGCACCATGGTCTTGTAGCGGATGCAAGCTTCAACTGGAAGCCAGTGGAGAGCGGAGGAGCGGGGTGACGTGAGAGAACTTGGGAAGGTTGAACACCAGACGGGCTGCGGCGTTCTGGATGAGTTGTAGGGGTTTAATGGCACAGGCAGGGAGCCCAGCCAACAGCGAGTTGCAGTAATCCAGACGGGAGATGACAAGTGCCTGGATTACTACCTGCGCCGCTTCCTGTGTGAGGCAGGGTCGTACTCTGCGGATGTTGTAGAGCATGAACCTACAAGAACGGGCCACCGCCTTGATGTTAGTTGAGAACGACAGGGTGTTGTCCAGGATCACGCCAAGGTTCTTAGCGCTCTGGGAGGAGGACACAATGGAGTTGTCAACCGTGATGGCGAGATCATGGAACGGGCAGTCCTTCCCCGGGAGGAAGAGCAGCTCCGTCTTGCCGAGGTTCAGCTTGAGGTGGTGATCCGTCATCCACACTGATATGTCTGCCAGACATGCAGAGATGCGATTCGCCACCTGGTCATCAGAAGGGGAAAGGAGAAGATTAATTGTGTGTCGTCTGCATAGCAATGATAGGAGAGACCATGTGAGGTTATGACAGAGCCAAGTGACTTGGTGTATAGCGAGAATAGGAGAGGGCCTAGAACAGAGCCCTTGAAAAGAAAATGAATGAGAGAAGTGATACATTGAATTGGAGACATACAAAGGAGCAGTGGGATTCATACTCACTGTAACGCCATAATGAATGTGCTGCAAGTGGCGGCATTACCCGCTGGAGGCCACAAATGGTCTATACCCGGGGTGTCAAACATAAGGATCTGGCCCACGACTAAAATGACTAAACCAGATGAAAGCTGTAGAAATTATAATGGACACAAAGTTTTTTTTGGACTGTGTCCAGCTCGCTAAAAATCACCTAAATGAAAGCTACACAGTCAGGGAGCATTAAATTCCAAAAACAATGGAGACTATTTAGCCAATTTTTACAGCGTAGAAATAAATAAATTCAGTGCTGCCTTCCGGACCCTGTTGAAGACCGAATGCGGGCCCCTTGGAAAAAATGTTTTTGACACCCCTGGTCTATACCATGTTAGACCTATTATTACATTGTATTTGCCTGTTGTGCTAACATTTTTGTCCTTTTACTTTATCAGTCCTTTCAATGTATTCAATGAATCCTATTATATTACATTAGTCGCATTAAAGTGCTGATCTTAAGGTCACAAAACAGGTTGTTTTCCTGCTACTCTAAAAGAAAAAAAGAGGTTAGGGGGAGCCTTGTACTTGCACACCCTTTGTCAATCCAATGCTTTTAAATCCATGACAGGAACTTTGGGAGAAGTGTGGCGAATTGGGATGCAGACTAATGCTGTTTTGGGTCAGACTTGGGCCTATACAGTACCTCTTAGATAGCCAGGGCTTTGACTACCATTTGTTTTCACTGGGTTAGTTTACACATAGTGCTGAAGGATAGCACTGCTGAATCTGTGAACCCAGCGCTCCCCTTTCTCCCATTGTCTGAGCTTTCTCCCCCCTGAACCTGCGGGGGGGGGGGAGGGACCTCTAATTAATCTGGTAATGACATCATGGCCTTGTCATATGCTACAAGAGAGGACAATAACTTGCTGTAATAAAAATTAAGATTGCCAGTATGGGTGAAATCTTAAACCCCATTACAAAGCTGCCTGAGTGTGATGTTGTATAATTGACTGACTGCCTGTGCTGACCTTGGCTAGAGCAGAGAAAGAGAGTAGTCAACATAATACATTGTTGTGCATAGAATAAATATGTAAGGTCTTTGTGAATCCATCAATGGTATGGCATGTTGCCTTTTAAATGGTAATGTCTCCCACACATGGACATGGTGACAAATGACAGCCTTATTTGCTGTATGATTTGGATCTAGAGCTGTCAAAGTATTCCTACCCCTTGACTTATTCCATATTTTGTTACAGGCTGAATTCAAAATTGATTACTTTTTTCCTAATCTATCTACACACACTACTCCGTAATGACAGTGAACATGATTTTGATTTAATATAAAATGCAGAAATATCTAATTTACATAAGTATTCACAACCTTGAGTGAATACGTGTTAGAATCCCCTGTGGCAGCGATTACAGCTGTGAGCCTTTCTGGGTTAGTCTAAGAGCTTTGCACACGTGGATTGTACAATACCTGCCCATTTATTATTTTCAAAATTCTTCAAGCTCTGTCGAATTGGTTGTTGATCATTGCTAGATAACCATTTAAGGCAAAACTGTAACCACACCACTCAAGAACATTCTTGGATAAGCAACTCCAGTGTATATTTGGACTTGTGTTTTACGTTATTGTCTTCCTGAAAAGTTTATAAATCTCCCAGTGTCCCGTGTAAAGCAGACTGAACACCATTTTCCTTTTGGATTTCAGGATGCATGTTTGTGGAATATTTTTATACAGTTGATTTTATTAGGCTTGCCATAACAAAGGGGTTGAATCCTTGACGTGACATTTCAGCTTTTCATTTCATTAATTGGTCAAAATTTCGAGAAACAGAGTTCTACCACACTTTGGTTTTGTTTAACTAGTCAGTGCCAATTATTGTTAATGTTAGCATTTTCTGTAAAAACCTCATGTAAATCGATGTCCCCATGTTTAGCATGTTTTGCGCCCAAATCTTCAAAAGAATTAAACAAATTAATTGAGCAAAACATGCTAAACAGGGGAGATTGACTTACATGGGGTTTTGGTCCAAAAATGATATTAGGATTTGTTAGTGGCTTAGTTTAACAAAAGCAAAGTGTGGCTGGATTTCTCACCTCTCAGGCCAGTGTTTCCACATAGTTGTAATAGTAACTGTTTCCACGCTTCTTCTCCAAGTTAATGAAGACGTTAGCCTATGCTGTCAAGCTCGTTCCCAGAGGCTGGGCGTACAGCCATACTTCTTCAATAATTGTGTGTAGGCCCGTAACAGAAACTCAATCTATTTTAAATTTGAGCTGTAACCGAAAATGTGGAAAAAATCTAGGGGTGTGAATACAGTACTTTCTGAAGGCACTGTAATAATATGCCATTTAGCAGACACTTTTATCCAAAGCGACTTAGTCATGTGCACACACATTTTACGTATGTGTGGTCCCAGAAAACTAGCCTACAAACTGAGCCATACAAGCCACAAATATTGGAACTAGGCCATGACTACAGGACTTAAGCCCTGTCTCGGTCACTCTGCGCTTATATACCATCTATCCCCCTCTATACTTTTCGTATCTTAAAAATACAAATATGAAATTGGATTGGTGAATCTGATCTCCTTTAAAAAAAAGTATGTTTGTGTCAAGAATCATGCTCAAACTTTTATGGGTTATAAAAGATTCCCTTTGTCCTCAGACCCACTGAGCTGGATGCGCTGGTGTTCGGCCACCTCTTCACCATCCTGACCACACGACTCACCAGCGACGAGCTGGGCGAGAAGATCAAGAGCTACAGCAACCTGCTGGCCTTCTGCCGCCGCATCGAGCAGAGCTATTTCGAGGACAGCCAAGCTGGCTCCTCGTCCAGAGGCTATTCGAAAGGCCCCTCCCTCTTTTGATGCCCATCACCTGAAGCCCAACAGTCCCATTCCATCTCCATCCCATCCTATCCTACCCCATTCCCACTCTTCCTTTCTCCACTTGCTTGCCTGTGAATGCCATGAACTGGAAGTATGACTTTCTTGAAAATGTAGTGGTGATTCTTTGATGTAGAAACTAAATGAAAAGCAATTGTGATTTATTTTTTCCAGATTGTGCGGTTTTTTTTCTGGTTTGATATTTGAATGGAAAGTGCCTACAAAAATACAATTCCACACACAACTCTTATTCTTCACAATTTATGGTTTCTATTTAGAATATTTAGAAGTGTGAGCTTAGTATTAAAACAAGTTAAGTATGAAATTCACAGATGTACCATGTTATTATCATGCTTGTGGAAAACCTTGAAGCACTTTCAAGAATTACAAATAAAAAGTGAAAGTACCATTAATGTTGTTTGGGTAATATGCTGTAGGTTATACTAGTTTATTAACATTGACGGTCCAAGGCCTGGGAGATAAGATGCATTAAACCAGTAATCCCAAAGTGGGTTAGGGCTTTCAACTGGTGTATCCAGTTATAACACCCAACAAATCCCCTTAAATAGCAGTCACACATTCTGTAAATTGAGCTATTCAGTATATACAGTTGAAGTCGGAAGTTTACATACACTTAGGTTAGAGTCATTAAAACTTGTTTCTCAACCACTCCACAAATTTCTTGTTAACAAACTATAGTTTTGGCAAGTCGCTTAGGATGTTGACTGCATGACAAGTAATGGTCCCAATAATTGTTTACAGAGATTAGTTCACTTATAATTCACTGTATCACAATTCCAGTGGGTCAGAAGTTTACATACACTAAAAATTCCAGAAAATTATGTCATGGCTTTAGAAGCTTCTGACAGGCTAATTGACATAATTTGAGTCAATTGGAGGTGTACCTGTGGATGTATTTCAAGGCCTACCTTCAAACTCTGCCTCTTTGCTTGACATCATGGGAAAATCAAAAGAAATCAGCCAAGACCTCAGAAAAAAAATTGTAGACCTGCACAAGTCTGGTTCATCCTTAGGAGCAATTTCCAAACACCTGAAGGTACCACGTTCATCTGTACAAACAATAGTACGCAAGTATAAACACCATGGGATCATGCAGCCGAGCGTACTTTGGTGTGAAAAGTGCAAATCAGTCCCAGAACAACAGCAATAACAACAGGGATAAAATTGTAGACCCGGGGCCTGTTGCACAAAACTAGGATAAGGGATTAAGCCAGGATATCTTGGTGATCCTGGCTCAATTGATCCGTAATCCGGTTGCACTAAAGATGGATAGGGGGCAGGAGGATATGTTATGGTATAAATTACCATGGAGATTTATTCTGTGGAGCTAGCCTGCTCCAGACCAGGCTAAATTCCAGGATCTATTTAATCTCATCCCTAATGTCAGTCAGCAGTCACCACAAATGGAAACCAATAGTTATTTCACTGCTCACTATACATTGTTATCACATATAACTAGACCCACTGTTATTATTTAAACGTTTGTGATCATTAATTTCAATGATTTTGGATAAAAAATGATTTTTAGATGATGTTGCTATCATTAGATAATTTACAGTTTCCCATAGACTATAAGGCTATATATAAAATGATAGAATATTAGGGCCACAGAGGGGAAAAAAACACAAGTCATAATATTGTAACCAGTTGTTTTAAAGGAGGACAGTTGTTAAAATGACAGATGTGGGGCATTTCGTGAAATTGTACTTCAGTATGGTTTCATAAACAAAGACATGCTGATGTGCCAGAATATTAAGTATCACATTGTCATAAGTATCAAAACTGTAAAAACAATATGTAGCTTTTCTGCAGAAAGAACCAGCCTCATAAATTTATGACTTTATCCTTTTTCTTCAGTGTGGCCCTAGTACTCTGTCATATAAACAAATACACATTCCATATGAATATAAAAACACAATGTGTAACATTATGTTCCTTTATTGAATAAGGACAAAACAAAGCAGGTAAACCATCAGCTCCTTTCGAAACTGAAGTCACAGTGACTCTACAAGATGGAAAGCACAGAATCCAAGCATATTATACAAAATGATACATACACATTCAAAGGTCTGTATATAACACACCCTGCATGTCTGCACACTAAAATAAATGCAGGACAAATCCATACACATCAACTGAACAGACAAATGAATGGATGCAGTAGCCTCCCTGCAGCCTTGTATTACACACAGTATACCGCACAAACATCATAAGAGGCCAAATTCGTCAAAAAACGAACCCAAAAAAACCCAAATTCCTCTGCCACCGCAGGACATATTTAACCAAAATTGAAAGCACACATACTAACTAAAATAATTCAACACATATTGGTCCCTCAGCAGCCGACCACTGTCATCAGGGAAGATTGCCGGATTGTCCCAGTCCATGGCTGGTGGCACTCTGGGGGCCCTCTCCTTCCTCAGGCAGGCCACATTGTGGAGGACAGCACAAGCCACAGTAATATCACATGCCCTAACAGGGCTGACCCTTAATTTGTGAAGGCAGTGAAAGCGTGCCTTCAGGAGGCCAAAGGTCATTTCAACTCTGGCCCTGGTCCTGGCATGGGCATGGTTGTAGGCCTGCTGTGCTTCCTGGGGGTCTGTGAAAGGTGTCAGGAGAAAAGGCTGGCAGCCATACCCCCTGTCTCCCAGCAACACACCAGAGAATTCACCTGTCAACACAAAATCTCATCATTACTACCTCATAAACACAGTGATATTCTTGACACAGCCATGATGGTTATAAATAGGGGTTGTGTGGCTTACCTTGTGATAGGCACTGATAGATTTCAGAGGCCCGAAAGATTCTGGAGTCATGGACTGAGCCAGGCCATTTTGCCACAACATTGCTGATCACACAGTCAGCATTGCAGACCATCTGAAATCATAAGATGAGGAATATTACACCAATCAATGCACATCACTGGCAATGCAGAGTGTTCGTCAATGGACAATATCAAAAAGTTATGTTCACCTGAACATTAATGCTGTGAAAGGATTTCCTATTCACAAAATCGGCCTCATGGGCACCTGAGGGGGCTTTTATCCTTATGTGTGTGCAGTCCACTGCACCAATGACATTGGGGAAACCTGTCACACAAAGTAATGAGTATCCTACTATGTGTTAACAGTTGTCCTGTAATTTGTAGATCCTCTTACCTGCAATCCTATAGAACTCCTCTTTGATGTCACAGAGTCTTCTGTGGCCAGGGAAGGAGATGAAGACATCTGCTAATGCTTTGATAGCCAGACACACACTCCTTATTGTGCGGCAAATTGTGGCCTTGTTCAGCTGTTCTGCATCCCCACTGAGTACAGGAAGGCTCCACTAGCAAAAAAGCGCAAGGCCACACAAACCATTTGCTCCACACTCAGTGCATGGCTCCGTGCAGTGCGGTGCTTAATCCTGGGACCCAGTAGTCTGCATAGATACCTGATGCCATCTGCAGAAAACCTGTATCTTTCATATAGATGGTCATCAGGGAAGGCCAGTGGGTCCAACCGGTCCCTGAAGACCCTTTCTCGCCTGAAGGCTCTCCTCAGCACAAGTGCTTCTTCATCCACCACATCTCGCACGAATGGGCATGCCATTGTCAGAGCAGAAAGGAACACACAATTTTGGGCCTTCATATAGGCTAGTGGCCACACCTGGTGCTGGGGGGTGGGCAAAGAGGGCGATGCCTTATAACGATGACTTGGTTGTACTGATTGCTGGGAAAATAAAAAAAACCTTAGAAAGATGCCACCGTCCTGTGTGCTCACAATAAGAGCTCATATGTCATGGCTCACTTGACTTTACGAGAATATACCTAATTTTTATTTTGAGCTGTGTCATCTTCTTGGAGCTGGGGGAGGAAAGAAAAATAATGATTAATACATTTGTGTTACAGTTAGCATACAGTGTACATTGAAGGCATATCTCACCTCCCTCTCAAGTTTTTTTATTTCAAGGTCCAGTTTCCTAATTGTCCTCTTTTTTATTTCGGACTCCAGTGCAAGATTTTCCATCTTTTTCTTCTTGTACTGAATGTCTATGTCTGCCAGTTCTATTTGGCGCCGGAGGTGGTTGCCATACAACTTTCTGATAGCTTGTGAGCTCTGTGAACACAATACAATTAGCGCAGCTGGAATTTGGCAGGATGTGGTGTCCTTTTATTAATACGCACTATGTTGCCAGGCTGGTTTTCCCACTGTATAGCATCTGGGTCCTGTAAAAGAAATTAGATTTTTGATTTTGATGAGGACTCCTCACCATTGTAGAGTAAATAGTACTTTCACAGTCTTAACATGATACCTCATGCCTTCTGGAATCCAGAGAGATGGTCTCCTCCTCATCATCGTCTCCATCATGTGCTGTTGCTGCTGCACTGGGGCCTTCACCCTATCACATTTAATCGGATTCATATTGAAGCTAGTAGACAAGACATGCCAGGCCTACAGTATGCCTTTGATGGAGTACTCACTGGATCAGCATCGTCTGGTGCTTGTGCTGGTGGCTCTAACAGGAACACAGTGCTGCCAGGCACTGCAAGGCAATAGGTAAACCAAAGTCAGACAGTCCAAATTGATTCAATATGAATGTGGTTGTATCCCATGTAGAGATGGAAGGACATACCTTGAATGAAGCGGGTGGCATCTTGGGAGGAACCTATGCTCGTCTCTTTCCCCCCAGGGATCCCCTCTAAGACGGGCCTGCCTTTATTTAGCTCCAAGGCCATGTCCTCTGCTGGGGTAAGGTCAGCCTTTGGTGACCCACCACCCGTGCCTTGTCTGTGGGTATTCTTTTTCACTGCTAAAACAGTACAGACAATGTGTGAGCAGGCACCTTCTGGGTACAATATATGCTTGTGCTTTGTTAAATATTAGTCAGGGACCATACCATTCTGCAGAATGTTCTTGTATTTGATTTTGACCTGCTGCCATGTCCGTTTTGGCCCGTTCATGTTTAATCTACACACACACACACACACACACACACACACACACACACACACACACACACACACACACACACACACACACACACACACACACACACACACACACACACATTTAATGGAGTCACACTGCAAAAAATTACTTGGTATTTTTGTCTTGTTTTCAGTAAAAATATCAAAAAATGTATCATAGCTTTATACAGTGTGATGGAGTTACTTTACACAATTTCACTCATATCTGCAGTGCATTTCAATTAAAAATTTAACCGTTTCATAATTACAGTACAACTGCATTTTTGGAGATGTGAATTAAATATTTGAATTGTAATTGTGATGTTTCAGCGGAGCGGTGAGTGTGTAATTGTGCACTACTTACGCATTCAGGCGGTCTGCAATACTTTGCCACGCTTTTTCTCTTTGCTTTATCACTGTGGCGGTGTTGCCTTTCTTCTTAATTATATCTTTTACCTCCTCGTATGCCTCCATGAGGATTTGTGCTTCCGACGGGGAAAAGTACGCGGCTCTAGTTGCCATGGTAAATCAGTTAATCTGTGATCTGTGGCGGGGTCTATTTGAGTGAGCCGTGAGCGCGCACCTATCCAGGATTGGTTTCACCTGGCTTAATGAATCCGTGTCTGCTCATCCTGGCTTGGTCTTTGTGCAACCAATTAAGCCTGGACGCACATGTTTTGGCTTCATTGAGCTCAGCTGAGTCATTTATCCCGGATGTCTTAATTCTAAGGCTGGGATGGGCTACAGGACAATAGGCAAGCAGCTTGGTGAGAAGGCAACAACTTTTGGCAGAATTATTAGAAAATGGAGGAAGTTCAAGATGACGGCCAATCACCCTCGGTCTGGGGCTCCATGCAAGAGCTCACCTCGTGGGGCATCAATGATCATGAGGAAGGTGAGGGATCAGCCCAGAACTACACAGCAGGACCTGGTCAATGACCTGAAGAGAGCTAGGACCACAGTCTCAAAGAAATCCGCTAGTAACACAATACGCCGTCATGGATTAAAATCCTGCAGCGCACGCAAGGGCCCCCTGCTCAAGGCAGCGCATGTCCAGGCCCGTCTGAAGTTTGCCAATGACCATCTGGATGATCCAGAGGAGGAATGGGAGAGGGTCATGTAGTAGTCTGATGAGACAATAATAGAGCTTTTGAGTCTAAACTCCACTCGCCGTGTTTGGAGGAAGAAGAAGGATGCCTGCACAGGACGACTGCACCATATTGAGGGGAGGATGGATGGGGCCATGTATCGCGAGATCTTGGCCAATTACCTCCTTCCCTCTGTAAGAGCATTGAAGATGGGTGGTGGCTGGGTGACATGACATGACATGACAACGGCCCGAAACACACAGCCAGGGCAACTAAGGAGTAGCTCTGTAAGAAGCATCTCAAGGTCCTGGAGTGGCCTAGCCAGTCTCCAGACCTGAACCCAATAGAAAATCTGGGAGCTGAAAGTCCGTATTGCCCAGCGACATTCCCGAAACCTGAAGGATCTGGAGAAGGTCTGTATGGAGGAGTGGGCCAAAATCCCTGCTGCATTGTGTGCAAACCTGGTCAAGAACTACAGGAAACGTATGATCTCTGTAATTGCAAACAAACGTTTCTGTACCAAATATTAAGTTCTGCTTTTCTGATGTATCAAATACTTATGTCATGCAATAAAATGCAAATTAATTACTTAAAAATCATACAATGTGATTTTCTGGATTTTTGTTTTAGATTCCGTCTCTCACAGTTGAAGTGTACCTATGATAAAAATGACATGCTTTGTAAATTGGAAAATCTGCAAAATCGGCAGTGTATCAAATACTTGTTCTCCCCACTGTATAGTGTATGTGATAATAGCACATTTCTACTTGTTTACAATGCATCAACCAATAAGCATGCAATGCTTTCTCATAATTAGTTTAAATCACATGATGCACACCGATGTCATTGGAAAAACTTATCTTCCTATCTTTTCCACAAAACCTAGAAACGTGCCATTTTCACATATGGATGTTAGGGTTAAGTTGAATTTATTAGGATCCGCATTAGCTACTGCACATGCAGAAGATACTCTTCCTGAGGTCCACATAAAACATACAAAGTACAGAACAGTAATAGACAAGAACAAATCCAAATAAAAAAGAGTTATATATATATATATATATATATATATATATACAGTGCCTTGCGAAAGTATTCGGCCCCCTTGAACTTTGCGACCTTTTGCCACATTTCAGGCTTCAAACATAAAGATATAAAACTGTATTTTTTTGTGAAGAATCAACAACAAGTGGGACACAATCAATATTTATTGGATATTTCAAACTTTTTTAACAAATCAAAAACTGAAAAATTGGGCGTGCAAAATTATTCAGCCCCCTTAAGTTAAGACTTTGTAGCGCCACCTTTTGCTGCGATTACAGCTGTAAGTCGCTTGGGGCATGTCTCTATCAGTTTTGCACATCGAGAGACTGAATTTTTTTCCCATTCCTCCTTGCAAAACAGCTCGAGCTCAGTGAGGTTGGATGGAGAGCATTTGTGAACAGCAGTTTTCAGTTCTTTCCACAGATTCTCGATTGGATTCAGGTCTGGACTTTGACTTGGCCATTCTAACACCTGGATATGTTTATTTTTGAACCATTCCATTGTAGATTTTGCTTTATGTTTTGGATCATTGTCTTGTTGGAAGACAAATCTCCGTCCCAGTCTCAGGTCTTTTGCAGACTCCATCAGGTTTTCTTCCAGAATGGTCCTGTATTTGGCTCCATCCATCTTCCTATCAATTTTAACCATCTTCCCTGTCCCTGCTGAAGAAAAGCAGGCCCAAACCATGATGCTGCCACCACCATGTTTGACAGTGGGGATGGTGTGTTCAGGGTGATGTGCTGTGTTGCTTTTACGCCAAACATAATGTTTTGCATTGTTGCCAAGAAGTTCAATTTTGGTTTCATCTGACCAGAGCACCTTCTTCCACATGTTTGGTGTGTCTCCCAGGTGGCTTGTGGCAAACTTTAAACAACACTTTTTATGGATATCTTTAAGAAATGGCTTTCTTCTTGCCACTCTTCCATAAAGGCCAGATTTGTGCAATATACGACTGATTGTTGTCCTATGGACAGAGTCTCCCACCTCAGCTGTAGATCTCTGCAGTTCATCCAGAGTGATCATGGGCCTCTTGGCTGCATCTCTGATCAGTCTTCTCCTTGTATGAGCTGAAAGTTTAGAGGGACGGCCAGGTCTTGGTAGATTTGCAGTGGTCTGATACTCCTTCCATTTCAATATTATCGCTTGCACAGTGCTCATTGGGATGTTTAAAGCTTGGGAAATCTTTTTGTATCCAAATCCGGCTTTAAACTTCTTCACAACAGTATCTCGGACCTGCCTGGTGTGTTCCTTGTTCTTCATGATGCTCTCTGCGCTTTTAACGGACCTCTGAGACTATCACAGTGCAGGTGCATTTATACAGAGACTTGATTACACACAGGTGGATTGTATTTATCATCATTAGTCATTTAGGTCAACATTGGATCATTCAGAGATCCTCACTGAACTTCTGGAGAGAGTTTGCTGCACTGAAAATAAAGGGGCTGAATAATTTTTGCACGCCCAATTTTTCAGTTTTTGATTTGTTAAAAAAGATTGAAATATCCAATAAATGTCGTTCCACTTCATGATTGTGTCCCACTTGTTGTTGATTCTTCACAAAAAAATACAGTTTTATATCTTTATGTTTGAAGCCTGAAATGTGGCAAAAGGTCGCAAAGTTCAAGGGGGCCGAATACTTTCGCAAGGCACTGTATATATAGGAAAGAAAAAACACATTTTCATGTTCATATATGCAGTACAGTTAAAGTAGATCTTTAGAAAGAGGAGAGGCGCTATGATGCAAGATCCTTTATCAGTTTGTTTTAGCTAAACTTGCTTTTTGTCTGAGTAACCTATGGTGAGAAACGAAGTAAATCTGTTTTTGGTTTGGGTACCGTAAAGAAACCCATAGTGGCGTGTCTGCTGGTCTATGTATCTGTTTGAAGTGTATCAAATAGATTATACGTGGTTATGCATTTTCAACACAAAAATGTTTCTTAACGATGAGATGTAGTCAATTTCTCCTCAACCATGAAAGACTCAAGCATGTTGTTACTTCAGTGTGTGCAGTTAAGGGCAAGGCGTGCTGCTTTGTTTTGAGCCAGCTGCAACTTTGCTATGTCTTTCTTTGCTGCACCAGACCATATTACCAGTCAGTAATCAATATGGGACAAGAGCAAAGCCCGAACAACTAGTACAGTTTATCTTTGTGTCAAAAACATATATTTTATAACAGACCTATCTCTCCCCATCTTCACAACAACTTTGTCAATATAACTTGACCATGACTGACTATCCAATGTTACTCATAGGAGTTCAGTTTTTCAATTTCAACAACAAAGGTCACACACTTTATGCACAACTCCAGTTTAGGTCTTGTTACGTTCCCCTGCAAGAAAACCAATAATGTTACTCAAACAGAAGGGGAAACTAACAAAGAGTAACTGACAACTAAAACAAAACAGGTTGGGTTTTAGAAGGGGTTTCGAAAGACACCATGGGTATGTCCACTGAAAGTAGCATAACAACAACTGGGACCTAAGACACCCACCATGAGCACCCACTACATTTACCCAATAAGAGGCAAACAAAAGAAAAACCTACACCAAACTTAAAGACAGGAAGCAAACCAAAAAGTGTAGCAAAACTAAAACAGGGATGATCAGATTAAGGATTGTCTGTCTTGAAATCAAATAGGTATAGCCAACTGAAGGAGTTTGTATTTTATTAGAGATACCCATTAGCGGCTTCCTTGACTCCTTTAGTTGGCCAAGGCAGCAGCTACTCTTCCTGTGGTCCAAACACATCAAGATACTTACATTACACATAAAACAGTACATCATATAACATCGCTACACCACAGACATATCCACAATGTACATGTCTGTGTCCCTTCACAGTCCACATTGTTCCTTAAGTTAAGGTGTTAACCCTCCACATCTCTCAAGACAACTGGAGCACTGGGCCAGCCACTCTTAAATATGGTGAAACAACTTCCAACTAACAAGCCAGCACAGATGCTACACATAGTGACTTACAAGGTGACACCAATCGGTGCACCCCACGTGCTAATGTCCAACCTCTAAATTATGAATGAAAAAAACAAAGCCTGTAACAGTCTAAGAGAATGCTTTAAACCAAATATGCTTTTGGTTTTTAGATGCATTTAAGACCAGTTTATTGTTAATTAATTTCCCATTCTGTCACTGACTGTAATTCCGTGGTAAGTCTCAGTGAGCTCACTGACTGTAGGTGCTGATGTGTAGAGTGTGAAATCATTAGCATACATAGTCATTTTAGCTTCTTGTAAGACAAGTACCAAATCATTTCTGAAAATAGAGAAGAGTAACGGCCCATGTCAACTGCCCTCAGGGATACTGCACTGCGCATACTGTATCTCATGTTAAAGAAACTTCCATTGAAGAATACTCTTGAGTTCTATTGGATACGTAACTCTTCAACCATGTGATGGCAGGTGATGTAAACCCAACCCATGTTTTTTTCAATAACAAATTGTGATCCATATCATCAAAGGCTTAAATCTAACAATACAGCTCCAACTATCATCTTATTATCCTTTTATTTTAGCCAATCATCAGTCATCTGAGTCATTGCAGTACAAGTTGAGTGTCGTTCCCTATATGCATGCTGAAAGTCAGTAGTTAACTTGTTCTTTACAAAGGTGTATTTTCAATTCTCTCTGTCAGTTTTCTACTGTAAGAACAGACAGCAAACTGATTGGGCGGTTGTTAGAGCCAGCAAAGGGGGCTTTACTATTTTTAGGTAGTGGAATTACTTTAACTTCCTTCCACGCCTGTGGACACACTCATTGGTGGCAGTACAGTCTGCTACCATTCTCAATAGTTTCCCATCTAGGTTGTCTATACCTGGTGGCTTATCATTATTAATTGATAACAACAGTTTTCCCACCACACAAACTTGACCAAATTCAAAACGGCAATTCTTCTCTTTCATTGTGAGATCTTAAATATGATGGTGATGGTTCAAATAATTATGATGGTTCATTTTTCAGTGTTGTCATTTCACTTCTCAGTTTGTCCACTTTCCCCGTGAAATAGTCATGGATTTTCTGCCCATAATATAATTTAAGGTGTTCCAAAGTCTTTTCCCATTGTTTTTTATGTCATGTATCTTGTTTTGATATAGTACCAATCAAAAGTTTGGACACATACTCATTCAATAGTTTTTCTATATTTTATACATTGTAGAATAATAGTGAATACATCAAAATGATTAAAAAAAAACAAATATGGAATCATGTAGTAACCAAGACTTCTGCCGAAGTCGTTGCCTCTCCTTGTTCGGGCGGTGCTCGGCGGTCGACGTCACCGGTCTTCTAGCCATCATTGATCCCTTTTTCATTTTCCATTGGTTTTGTCTTGTCTTCCCATTATTCGCCTACCTCCTCATGCCTTTTGCAATGTATATAGACTCCCTTTTTTTTCTACTGTGTTATTGACTTGTTAATTTGTTTACTCCATGTGTAACTCTGTGTTGTCTGTTCACACTGCTATGCTTTATCTTGGCCAGGTCGCAGTTGCAAATGAGAACTTGTTCTAAACTAGCCTACCTGGTTAAATAAAGGTGAAATTATTATTGTTATTATTTTTTAAACACACCTGGTTTCAATCCCATTCATTACCTGTTGTGTATTTAACCCTCTGTTTCCCCTCATGTCTTTGTCAGAGATTGTTTTATGTCAGTGATGTTTTATGGTTGTATTGGTGCGCGACGGGTCCTCGTACCCATGTTTATTTATGTATGTACATATTAGTGTTTGGAGCATGTTAAGTGGGCATTTATTAAAAGACTCCATTTACACTCCGTTTGACTCTCCTGTGCCTGACTTCCCTGCCCACCTATACACACGACTCTGACAATATTTGAGATTCTTCAAAGGAGCCACCCTTTGCTTTGAAGACAGCTTTGCAAACTCTTGGCATTCTCTCAACCAGCTTCATCTGGAATGCTCTTTCAACCTTCTTGAAGGAGTTCCCACATATTGTAAGCACTTGTTGGTTGCTTTTCCTTCACTCTGTGTTCCAACTCATCCCAAACAATCTCAATTGGGTTGAGGTCGGGTGATTGTGTAAGCCAGGTCATCGTATGTAGCACTCCATCACTCTCCTTCTTGTTCAAATAGCCCTTACACAACCTGGAGGTGTGTTGGGTTATTGTCCTGTTGAAAAACAAATGATAGTCCCACTAAGCGCAAACCAGATGGGATGGCGTATCTCTGCAGATTGCTGTGGTAGCCATGCTGGTCAAGTGTGCCTTGATTTCTAAATAAATCACTGATAGTGTAACCAGCAAAGCACCCCCACACCATCATATGTCCTCCACCACACATGCTGAGATCATCCGTTCACCTACTCTGCGTCTCACAAAGACAAGGTGGTTGGAACCAAAAATCTCAAATTTGGATTCATCAGATCAAAGGACAGATTTCCGCCGGTATAATGTCCAAGCAAGTCTCTTGTTATCCTTTAGTAGTTGTTTCTTTGCAGCAATTCGACCATGATAGCCTGACACACAGTCTCCTCTGAACAGTTGATGTTGAGATGTATCTGTTACTTGAACTCTGGGAGGCATTTATTTGGGCTGCAATTTCTGAGGCTGGTAACTCTAATGAACTTATTCTCTGCAGCAGAGGTAACTCTGGGTCTTCCTTTCCTGTGGCGGTCCTCATGAGAGACAGTTTCATCATTGCGCTTGATGGTTTTTGCGACTGCACTTGAAGAAACTTTCAAAGTTCTTGAAATGTTCCGTATTGACTGACTATCATATCTTAAAGTAATGATGGACTGTCGTTTCTCTTTGCTTATTTGAGCTGTTCTTGCCATAATATGGACTTGGTATTTAACTAAATAGGGCTATCTTCTGTATATCACTCCTACTTTGTTACAACACAACTGATTGGCTCAAAGGTATTAAGAAGGAAAGAAATTCCGTACAGTAACTTTTAGGAAGGTGACTACCTCATAAAGCTGGGTGAGAGAATGCCGAGACAATGCCAAGAGTGTGCAAAGCTGTCATCAAGGCAGGCTATTTGAAGAATCTCAAATATAAAATATATTTTGATTTGTTTAACTTCTTCGGGCTAGGGGGCATATTCGGAAGTTTGGATGAATGAGACCCAAAGTAAACTGCTTGTTACTCAGGCACAGATGCTAGGATATGCATATAATTGGTAGTATTGAATAGAAAACACTAAAGTTTCGCAGGCTAAAATCCGAGGACAATCCATCCAGATTATTTTTCTTCAGCTCACCAATGATTACAATGACTGGGAATGGGAATCTAAAAGGAAGTGCTCCCAGATTGCAGTTCCTATGGTTTCCACTAGATGTCATCAGTCTTTAGAACGAGTTTCAGGCTTGTTTTTTGAATTTGTGATTTTTCTAAGTTCCGATGAAGGTGTGCACTTCGTTATTTATCTCCGGTAATGGTCTCTGGTATTCTCCGTCTTAAATTGTATTGATTATTTACATATTAGGGTACCTGTGGATTGATTCGGAACGTTGTTTGATATGTTTGGAAGGAGTTTATTGGTAACTTACGGGATTCATTTGTATGCATTTTTAACGGGAGTGGTTTACTGAGTCAAGTGCTCCAATGAAACTGACATTTTTGGGATATAAAGAAGGACTTTATCGAACAAATGGACACTTTTTTATGTAGCTGGGACCCTTGTGATTGCAACCAGATGAAGATCTTCAAAGGTAAGTGATTTATTTTATAACTATTTCTGACTTTTATGACTCCTCTGCTTGGTTGGAAAATGTATGTAATGCTTTTGTGTGCGGGACGCTGTCCTCAGATATTCACATGGTGTGCTTTCACTGTAAAGCCTTTTTGAAATCTGACAAAGCGGCTGGATTACAAGAAGTTAAGCTTTTAAATTATGTATGACACTTGTATTTTCATGAATGTTTAATATTACGATTTCTGTCAATTTGGCGCTCTGCAATTTCACCGGATGTTGTTGAGGTGGGACGCTAGCGTCCCAATGATCCGTAAGAAGTTAACACTTTTCTGGTTACTACATGATTCCATATGTGTTATTTCTTAGTTTTGAGGTCTTCACTATTATTCTACAATAGAATAGTAAAATAGTAAAAATAAAGAAAAACCCTTGAATGAATAGGTGTTCAATAACGTTGGACTGGTAGTGTATATTGACACTATCTATTTCTGATATTGCTACTATGCAAATAGCCATTTGGCTGTACCGTTTAAACCTTCAATCCACTTAGCAAGACTTAGCAGAATATTGATATATAAAATGAATTTTGATATGTTTTAAAGTATATATATATATATATATATATTTGATGTAACCTTTATTTAACTAGGCAAGTCAGTTAAGAATAAATTCTTATTTACAATGACGGCCTACCCTGGACGACACTGGGCTAATTTTGTGCTGCCATATGGGACTCCTAATCACAGAGTGATGCAGTCTGGATTTGAACCAGGTACTCCAGTGACGTGTCTTGCACTGAGATACAGTGTCTTAAACCACTGCGCTGCTCGAGAGCCTAAGCATATGTGTGGCCGTAACATGATTTTGTGACATACCACACAGACTCACTAAACACAAACACTTTGTTTGTAAATTATGTCTGAGTGTTGGAGTGTGCGCCTGCCTATCTTGTCAATACATTTTTTTTTAAATAAAAAATGGGCCTAATGGTTTAAGGAATTTGAAACTATTTATACTTTTACTTTTGATACTTAAGTACATTTTAGCAATTCCATTTATCTTTGATACTTAAGTATTGTTCTCACCAAATACTTTAAAACTTTTACTCAAGTAGTATTTTACTTGATGACTTTTACTTCAGTCATTTTCTATTAACCTCTTGTGACAAGGGGGCAGTATTTTCATTTTTGGAAAAAATAATGTTCCCAAAGTAAACGGGATATTTTGTCAGGACAAGATGCTAGAATATGCATATAATTGACAGCTTAGGATAGAAAACACTCTAAAGTTTCCAAAACGGTCAAAATATTGTCTGTGAGTATAACAGAACTGATACTGCAGGCGAAAGCCTGAGAGAAATCCAATCCGGAAGTGACTCATGTTTTGAAAGCTCTGTGTCCCTATTGAGCAGTGAATGGGATATCAACCAGATTACTTTTTCTACGTATTCCCCAAGGTGTCTACAGCATTGTGACGTAGTTTTACGCCTTTATGTTGAAGAATACCCGTAAGCGGCTACATTGTGTAAGTGGTCACCTGATGGCTCTCAGAGTGATTCTTGCGTAAAATACAGAGGTAGCCATTTTTCCAATCGGTCCTACTGAAAAGCCAATTGTCCCGGTGGATATATTATCGAATAGATATTTGAAAAACACCTTGAGGATTGATTATAAAAAACATTTGCCATGTTTCTGTCGGTATTATGGAGCTAATTTGGAATATTATTCGGCGTTGTCGTGACCGCTATTTCCGGTGGATTTCTCAACATAACGTGACCAACAAACGGAGGTATTTTGGTTATGAAAATAAGCTTTATGGAACAAAAGGAACATTTGCTGTCTAACTGGGAGTCTCATGAGTGAAAACATCCGAAGCTCATCAAAGGTAAACTAATAATTTGATTGCTTTTCTGATATTCGTGACTAAGCTTCCTGCTGCTAGCTGGACATAATGCTATGCTAGGCTATCGATAAACTTACACAAACGCTTGTCTTGCTTTGGCTGTAAAGCATGATTTCAAAATCTGAGTTGACAGGGTGATTAACAAAAGGCTAAGCTGTGTTTCACTATATTTCACTTGTGATTTCATGAATATGAATATTTTCTAGTAATATTTTCTGACCGTTGCGCTATGCTAATCAGTGTAGTTGATGACAATTCTCCCGGATCCGGGCCACCATCTACAAAAGTTCACTCAAAAAGGCAATATTTCAGAACTGGGTTTGATTTAGTTTTTGTTGATTTAATTCTGAAATGTTTGTTAATATATTTAAACTTCCATTGGTTAATCTATTGCTCAGTTATCATTTGGCTCATGTAAATATTTCTGTAGTTGTCCCTTTAAATATCCTAAGGTCAACATCCTCATCGTGTTCCCATTTTTCTCATGTAAATGTTGTAGCTAGATAAAAAGATTAAATAATTTATTTATGAAATATCAAGTCTTTGCTCTTTTCTTCATTACCATGCTGATGATTTCAAGTTGTATTGGATACATTTGTTATCTGTTAAAGACATTGAATACATTTTGTTTAGTATATTTACTATATTTAGATGTTTCATTTATTTCTCTGTGTAGTAAGGTCATTTAAAGTTGTGTGATTTGGTTTATGTACAAACATTTCAATGTTTAACACACAGTAACCAAAAACCTGGTCTAAATGTGCATATTCATACTTTGCAGCAAACAGAAAGTTCTGCAAATTCACCACAACAGTTTGCGACAAAACGAATTTGCATGTGAAAATATGAGCTTGTCACACATTTATGGTGAATTGGCCAAAGGTTTGCCACAACTGTTTGCCAGAACCTGTTTTTCTGTAAGGGTAATGAACCTCCACTTAGACATGAAAGGAGGAGAACAATAGAAATGGGGTGGAGATGATCTTTCAACCTTTATTTGCACAAATGTCAACAAAGCCTTACATGAAAACACCCCTGTCATTTTTATCTGTTGTATACTTCAAGAACATGGGGTCTAGTTAGCAAGGTTGGGGTCGATTCAGAATTTAGTTACGAATTGCTCTTGAATTTCAATTAAACTCTTGAATTTGAATCAAATTTGAATTGGACATGCCTTACAGGAAGCAGAATTTGGATTTAATTAAAATGTGCAAATTAGTCTACACTTCAAATGTTTATTTTTATATTACGTATAGATGGTTACCAATACTATGTACACTACCATTCAAAATGTTGGGGTCACTTAGAAATGTCCTTGTTTTTGAAAGAAAAGCAATTTTTTGTCTATTAAAATAACATAAAATTGATCAGAAATACAGTGTAGACATTGTTAATTTTGTAAATGACTATTGTAGCTGGATACGGCTGATTTTTTTATGGAATATCTACAAAGGCGTACAGAGGCCCATTATCAGCAACCATCACTCCTGTGCACGTTGTGTTAGCTAATCCAAGTTTACATTTTAAAAGGCTAACTGATCATTAGAATCCCCTTTTTCAATTATGAAAACTGTTGTCCTGATTAAAGAAGCAATATAACTGGCCTTCTTTAGACTAGTTGAGTATCTGGAGCATCAGCATTTGTGGGTTTGATTACAGGCTCAAAATTTGCCAGAAACAAAGGCTTTCTTCTGAAACTCGTCAGTCTATTCTTGTTCTAAGAAATGAAGGCTATTCCATGCGAGAAATTGCCAAGAAACTGAAGATCTCGTACAAAGCGGTGTACAACTCCCCTTCACAAAACAGCGCAAACTGACTCTAACCAGAATAGAAAGAGTAATGAGAGGCCCCGGTGCACGGCTGAGCAAGAGGACAAGTACATTAGAGTCTCTAGTTTGAGAAACAGATGCCTCACAAGTCCTCAACTGGCAGATTCATTAAATAGTAGCTGGTGTAACTGAGTCAGGTTGTGTAGGCCTCCTTGCTCGCACATGCTTTTTCAGTTCTGTCCACACATTTTCCATGGGATTGTGGTCAGGGCTTTGTGGCCACTCCAATACCTTGACTTTGTTGTCCTTAAGCCATTTTGCCACAACTTTGGAAGTATGCTTAGGGTCATTGTTCATTTGGAAGGCGCATTTGCGACCAAGCTTTAACTTCCTGATTGATGTCTTGAGATGTAGCTTCAATATATCCATCTAATTTTCCATCCTCATGGTTCCATCTATTTTGTGAAGTGCACCAGTCCCTCCTGCAGCAAAGTACCCCCACAACATTATGCTGCCACCCCCGTGCTTCATGGTTGGGATGGTGTTCCTCGGCTTGCAAGCCTCACCCTTTTTCCTCCAAACATGACGATGGTCAATTATGGCCAAACAGTTCTATTTTTGTTTCAGACCAGAAGACATTTCTCCAAAAAGTACAATCTTTGTCCCCATGTGCAGTTGCAAACTTTAGTCTGTATTTTTAATGGCGATTTTGGAGCAGTGGCTTCGTCCTTGCTATGGATATAGATACTTTAGCACCTGTTTCCTCAAGCATCTTCAAAAGGTCCTTTGCTGTTGTCCTGGGATTGATTTGTACTTTTCACACCAAAATACGTTCATCTCTAGGAGACAATATGCGTCTCCTTCCTGAGTGGTATGACGGCTGCGTGGTCCCATGGTGTTTATACTTGCATACTATTGTTTGTGCAGATGAACGTGGTACCTTCAGGTGTTTGGAAATTGCTCCCAAAGATGAACCAGACTTGGCTGATTTCTTTTGATTTTCCCCTGATATCAAGGAAATAGGCAGCGAGTTTGAAGGTAGGCCTTGAAATACATCCACATGTACACCTCAAATTGATTCAAATGATGTAAATTATCAGAAGCTTCTAAAGCCATGACATAATTTTCTGGAATTTTCCAAGTTGTTTAAAGGCACAGTCAATTTAGAGTATGTAAACTTCTGACCCACTGGAATAGTGATACAGTTAATTATAATTTAAATCATCTGTCTGTAAACAATTTTAGGAAAAATTACCTGCGTCATTCACAAAGTAGATGTCCTAACTGACTTCCCAAAACGATAGTTTGTTAACAAGAAATTCGTGGAGTGGTTGAAAAATGAGTTTTAATGACTCCAACCTAAGTGTATGTAAACTTCCGACTTCAACTGTACATACACACATGTCATCATGTCTCAATTGCAAATAGGGTAGAAATCTATTTGCATAGCTATGATTACAGGAACAAAAAAAGCATTGCTGTACAAAATAAGGAGAGATTTCAACATTGACCATATTATTGCATTAACCAAGTGGAATTAAGTAAAATAACCCTCCTGTTTCACTACTCATTAAGCAACATATATAATTTTGATAGTCTAGCATATAACTTTGAGCATGGTAGTCTTTTAGAATAGGTATGAACAAAAGTAATGAAAACAGTTCAATGGAAGAGACTATTTGTCTTCACCCTTGAGTGTCTTTTTAACACGAGGCACAAGGAACATGCTGCCATCGGAGGTCTGCTGGAGAGAGTAGTCACTGGGAGAGTAGGGCTTCCCCTCCTCATCTCTCAGCCGACTGAACACCTCCAGGTACAGACTCCCCAGCTGCTCCTTTAGCTCCTTCAGACTGCCTTTCCTCTGGGCACTCACCCTGAGTAAGTGTGCCTTCTTCTCGCACAGTGCTTCAAGCTCCCCCTCCAGGCCTGAGATGCTCTCCATCTTGCGCTTGCGGCAGTTCTGGGCTGCCACCTTGTTCTTTCCCCGTCGGCGGATGTCGGATCAGGACCAGCTGGACCTCGTTAAGCTGGTGCTTGGACATGAGCTCATTGAAGTCGTCCACGGGCAGGTTGATAATGAGCTCCACAGCAAAGGGGATCCCCAGGGCCTTGGCCTGCTGTTCGTCTCTGGACAGACGGGACTGGCAGCCCGCAGAGTGTCTTCTCGACTTGTCTTTGGTGAATGGGCGCTGGTTATGGCCGTTGCCCTCTATGAGCTCACTCTTTGGGTAGGGTAGCCTGTCTGCCGGAAAATGGGATACTGGACCAGTGTTGAAAGGGGAGGACTGTTGTTCCTCTCCATGGAGAGACAGTGAGAACATCTCTCTGTACTCAGACCGGTTGCTGTCCATCTCCTCCAGGTCTGAGTCGCTGTATCCCATAGAACTATCGTCCTGATGGGATTTCATAGGCGAGCTGACATTGTCCATTGACAGACCGGAGTCAGAGTCAGGGAACTCTGTAGCAGTCCTGTGTCCATCTGTCAGGGAAAATTGGGGGACATGTATTTCTGACGGTTCCAGTGGTTTGTGTCTCACCTCCTTCTCCGCCTCATTGGAAGTAAAGGATAACATGGGGGAGCTTGGTTTTGTGTTTGAGTGGTCAGTGTAGAACAGCTTACAGAGCCTGTCTGTGGTGTAGGTTGTGTTGAGCTCTCGGGGTTTCAGAGTCATTTGGTTGAGGTTGTCAGGGGGAACCATCCCTTTGAAGTTGTTGATGAGTAGGACAGGTGGTGTAGTATCAATGTTTGTGACCAAGCCTGGGAGCTCAGGCAAGTAGAAGCTGTAGTTAGGGTCCTGCACCTCTAAGGGCATGCTTGTGCTGGTATAGCCATTCTGATCCAGGATATCTGACACTTGCATTTTTAAGTTCTGCTGTTGAAAATAGAGGAAATCAAAGAATTAGAAAACAGGCAGTGACCTATATACATTGTAAAATATTTTATTGAAAGGTGAGACTGTTAATTTCACGTCTTCATTATCATAGTGAAAAACAAAAGACTTGTAATCTCTAGTGGGCAACCCTTATAAACAATGGGTAAAATGACTATCTAAAATTGGATAGCATTGCCATTGTAGTTCAAGACTATGTACAGTCATGGCTGAAATAGCTTTATATTTGGATACGTGCTATCCCGTGGTGGAACTATATACAGCTCCATAGCAAGTATGAAAACCCTATTCAGTGAAACTTGATCACAGAGTGAATTAATACAATTAATGAATGAATGACATTTTCTATGTGTCAAATCGCCAGTTGGCATTCAGCCAACTTGACACAACATGGGCCAGCATCCCTGTGGAACGCTTTCAACATCTTGTAGAGCCCATGCCCCGATGCATTGAGGCTGTTCTGAGGGCAAAAGGGCGGGTGCAACTCACAATTAGGAAGGTGTTCTTCATGTTTGTATACTGGCTATTGTACACACCGAGTAGATATGATCGATACAGTCTCTGGATTTACGAAAACTTTTTTGTTTTTCCACCATAATGTTTTGATCCTCCAAAAAGGTCATTAACCTACTGTTGAGGATGGATGAATATAATTTATAGATCGTACCTAGTAAACTTATGCCTCCCCAGTTCAGTGGCACTCTCTGGTCATTTTTTAATGATTTGGTAATGGGATTTAGTATGGACTTATTCCAAGTGGATGGAGGTACACTGTACTCTAAACAAATTCAAAGCACACCATGTAGAACTTAAGTTAATTTAGATGATTTTAAGACTTCATTAAGAAGTTCATCAATGCCAAATGCCTTCCCATTTTTTGCTGTGTCAATCGCCTTCTTAACTTCTGCCACGGACAACTCCTCATTTAGGTACGGGTTACAGTTGAAGTCGGAAGTTTACATGCACTTAGGTTGGAGTCATTAAAACTTGTTTTTCAACCACTCCACACATTTCTTGTCAACAAACTGTCATTTTGGCAAGTCGGTTTGAACATCTAATTTGTGCATGACACAAGTAATTTTTCCAACAAACAGATTATTTCACTTATAATTCACTGTATCACAATTCAAGTGGGTCAGAAGTTTACGTACAATAAGTTGAATGTGCCTTTAAACAGCTTGGGAAATTCCAGAAAATGATGTCATGCTTTAGAAGCTTCTGATAGGCTAAACGACATCATTTCAGTCAATTGGAGGTGTAGCTGTGGATGTATTTCAAGGCCTACCTTCAAACTCAGTGCCTCTGCTTGACATCATGGGAAATCAAAAGAAATCAGCCAAGACCTCAGAAAAAAATTGTAGTCCTCCACAAGTCTGGTTCATCCTTGGGAGCAATTTCCAAACACCTGAAGGTACCACGTTCATCTGCACAAACAATAGTACGCAAATATAAACACCATGGGACCACGCAGCCGCCATACCGCTCAGGGAGGAGACGCATTCTGTCTCCAAGAGATGAACATACTTTGGTGCAAAAAGTGCAAATCAATCCCAGAACAACAGCAAAGGACCATGTGAAGATGATTGAGGAAACAGGTACAAAAGTATCTATATCCACAGTAAAACGAGTCCTATATCGACATAACCTGAAAGGTCACTCAATGAAGCCACTGCTCCAAAACCGCCATAAAAAAGACAGATTACAGTTTGCAACTGCACATGGGGACAAAGATTGTACTTTTTGGAGAAATGTCCTCTGGTCTGATGAAACAAAAATAGAAATGTTTGGCCATAATGACCATCGTCATGTTTGGATGAAAAAGAGTGAGGCTTGCAAGCTGAGGAACACCATCCCAACCGTGAAGCACGGGGGTGGCAGCATCATGTTCTGGGGGTGCTTTGCTGCAGGAGGGACTGGTGCACTTCACAAAATAGATGGCATCAAGAGGACGGAAAATTATGTGGATATATTGAACAACATCTCAAGACATCAGTCAGGAAGTTAAAGCTTGGTTGCAAATGGGTCTTCCAAATGAACAACGACCTCAAGCATACTTCCAAAGTTGTGGCAAAATGGCTTAAGGACAACAAAGTCAAGGTATTGGAGTGGCCATCACAAAGCCCTGACCTCAATTCTATAGAAAATGTGTGGGCCGAACTGAAAAAGCATGTGCGAGCAAGGAGGCCTAGAAACCTGACTCAGTTACACCAGTTACACCCAACTAATTGTGGGAAGCTTCTGGAAGGCTACCTGGAACATTTGGCCCAAGTTAAACAATTCAAAGGCAATGCTACCAAATACTAATATAGTGTTTGTAAACTTCTGACCCACTGGGAATGTGATGAAAGAAATGAAAGCTGAAGTAAATTATTCTCTCTACTATCATTCTGACATTTCAATACAGTATATAAGAGGGTTCTGAGTTTGACGTTGTGTTTTTTTGTTGTTGTGTTTTTCTTCCTTTATTTAACTAGGCATGTCAGTTAATAACAAATTAACGGCCTAGGAACAGTGGGTTAGCTGCCTTGTTCAGGGGCAGAACGACAGATTTTTACCTTGTCAGCTCGGGGATTCGATATTAAAACCTTCCGGGTTACTAGTCCAATGCTCTAACCACTAGGCTACCTGCTGCCGCTACCTGCCATTTCCCAGTTTAGTTTTCAGGGAACATGGGTCTTTATAAAATTCTTCCTCAAAATATGCCACATTTTCATTACCTGAGAACAAACTTGCAAACCCCTTCTTCCACTCATTAAGTACCTGTGTAATATCGAACTTCAGCCCCCCTGCTCTTCACTGACTTCCATTGGAATTTTCTTATGTCGTTTTGGTCCCAACTTATTTGGTTCCAGAACTGTTGAGAATTTATTGTCTGTTTCTCCTCAAGGTGTAATACCTGCCCTCTCTGATAACTGTTTGAATAGGCTCAGTTTTTAATCAAACACATGCTGTTTTTTCTTAAAATCCTTTCTAAAATGTTATCTTGTATTCCTATCTTTACACTGTAGATATAAGTGCTCAGCATTGCGGTGTAGAGATCAAAGGTCTCTTAACTCATCATTCCAATAAGGCTTGTTCGGCTTGTAAACGTTCCTGGACTTGAGTTCAATGAGTTCTAATGTGCGTGCTATTTCAGAACATAGAAACTCAGTTGGCTAATGTATTTTCTTGCATTTAGGCCTATGCGGGGCGGGGTACGTATATTTTGTGTGATGCACAATAATACCTGTTTGAGAAAGATCATGCCAACAGAAAAGGACATAAATAAAAGAGAATTATCAGGAAGTCTACTTTTCAAATTTGTTCTAACAAAGGCGTGCTTGTGCTGTGTCCTCGCACACCCTACTGCAGCAGCCACTCGTTGTTAGGTGTCCATTACCTAGCTGAACAGGGCTTGTTGTGGCCTTATGAATTGTTCCGTTGTGCCATACCTACCTGGAGCTCAGGCAGGGAGAGCAGCTCCATCCAGGCCTGCTCCACATCCACAGGAGCTGGTTCCAGAGATGCAGGCACAGCAGTGGGAGCCTTGTGGGGGGCCAGCAGAGCAGAGAGCATGGGGTTCTGGGCCACAGGTGACTGCTGGGAGGTCAGCATATCTGGCCTACTGTTGCCAATGGAAGGGGAGGGCATGATATGTGCAGGAGGAGGATGGGGGAGCTAGAATACACAGACACATACTGGAAATTAGAGGGGATGCATTGATAAGAGGAGAAACAGATTGGAATGATGTTTTCTGGTTTATAGGTATTGGTAGTGTATTCTCTTACCTCAATGGTTTCTACGAAAGGGAATGTCTCTGCGAGAAGCTGCATGCACTCATCAAATGAAAGTGCATCCCCATCCACTCTGGAAAAAATGGTGTTCTACAAAAACAGACACACAGATATAAATTACTGGCTGTATGAGCGAAAAAAGTTATTTGAATTATTTTTGAACATAATTAACCATTGAAATCGGTTTTTCACAATTCCTAACATTTAATCCCTTTAACATTCCCTGTCTTAGGTCAGTTAGGATCACCACTTTATTTTAAGAATGTGAAATGTCAAAATACGTAATAGTAAGACAGAATTATTTATTTCAGCTTTTATTTCTTTCATCACATTCCCAGTGGGTCAGAAGTTTACATACACTCAATTAGTATTTGGGAGCATTGCCTTTAAATTGTTTAACTTGGGTCAAACATTTTGGGTAGCCTTCCACAAGCTTCCCACAATAAATTGGGTGAATTTCGGCCTATTCCTCCTGACAGAACTGGTGAAACTGAGTCAGATTTGTAGGCCTCCTTGCTCACACACGCTTTTTCAGTTCTGCCCACAAATGTTCTATAGGATTGAGCAAAAGCCTCCTGCAGCAAAGCAACCCCACAACATGATGCTTCCACCCCCGTGCTTCACTGTTGAGATGATGTTCTTCGGCTTGCAAGCCTCCCCTTTTTCCTCCAAACATAACGATGGTATTACGGCCAAACAATTATTTTTTTGTTTCATCAGATCAGAAGATATTTCTCCAAAAAGTACGATCTTTGTCCCCATGTGCAGTTGCAAACCGTAGTCTTGCTTTTTTTGGTGGTTTTGGAGCAGTGGCTTCTTTCTTGCTGAGCGGCCTTTCAGGTTTTGTTGATATAGGACTCGTTTTACTGTGGATATAGATACTTTTGTATACCACTATCAAAATAAAATTTTCAAAAACAAGACACAGAACACATACATTTCCCTAGCATAAATTCTAATCTCGTTACTCTTTCCTATTCCAGAGGGGGACCACTCTCCAGTCAGTCAGTCAGTCAGTCAGTCAGTCAGTCAGTCAGTCAGTCAGTCAGTCAGTGTCAGTCAGTCAGTCAGTCAGTCAGTCAGTCAGTCAGTCAGTCAGTCAGCCAGCCAGCCAGCCAGCCAGCCAGCCAGCCAGCCAGCCAGCCAGCCAGTCAGTCAGTCAGTCAGTCAGACAGACAGACAGACAGACAGACAGACAGACAGACAGACAGATACCTGGTTTCCCTCTGTGTTGGGCAGCTCTGATTCACTGGGTAGCAGGCAGGGCATGAACTCTCCAGTCTCCTCGTCCAGCTCCAGCTGTTCGAGCAAGGCCTTATCCTGCTCCCTCACCAGGTGCAGCCTATTCTCCTCCTCCAGTTCCCTCTGCCTGCGCAGCTCATCCTCCTTCTGCCGCAGGCTCAGGTCAAACACCTCCCGCTCGGCACCTAGGTCAATGTCCTGCCTCCACAGGATGTCAATCAAGTTCATATCCTGGCAGGAGAACAACGACCATAGTGAGTTAAGATAGGAGGATAGCAGGACAACACTACAGCCAACACCACTGCTACTCCAACTATTCTTATCTGCTCTTTAATTATTTGTTATTCTTATTTCTTACTTTTTTGTTGTTGGTTTTTCTTAAAACTGCATTGTTGGTTAAGGGCTTGTAAGTAACATTTCACTGTAACGTCTACACCTGTTGAATTCGGCGCATGTGACAAATGCGATTTGATTTGATTTGAAGGCAGGGTTCTTTAAAGAACCCCTTTTAATGCAGGGATCCTGAAGTATTTGACAAAGCGTAATCGTATTTGACAAAGCGTATTTGACAAAGCATAAGATGGATATTGTATGCTCACCCATCACGAACAAACAGAAGGCAGACAAGTGGGATCAAAAAGGGTGTGTCAACAATACCCCGAAAGCTTCTCTGTGCCACGTATTGTATCCCCTGTTCCCCTCCCTGTGGACAGCTGTCCCTTACCCCCACCTTTAGCCATAACACAACTCAATCAGATGAGATGTGTGACGAGGATGTATGAATAATACATGCTGTTCTCCTCATTCTTAAAGCAGGATGGCTCCACACCCACGTGTACATTTCAGCAACCTTCAACACCAGCATCTAGCTAAACCACCAAATACCATCAAGATCCACTAAAGAGAGCAGAGTAAAATATGAGTATTACATGCATGAAGTAAGTTATAGATACATATAGCACAGTTTACAAAGCCAGCATTTTTTTTATGTCCTTGATCAGCCTTTGTTTCTATATGCGAGAGCAGCACACAGTGTGGCTGAAAGACGCTGCTCAACTCAATAATAAGCCATTGGCCGAGATACTCTATGATTGATAATTATTATTCAGCAGGCTTGAATTTCAGTCCAATCGCAAAAATGCTGCCACTGGACCAAATATAATCTGACCAATAGGAAACAAGACAAATTTGTTCTGTTTGATAAAGCTGAACCCATATAAGAACCTCTCACAGTTATTATATCATTGGTTGTTTCATAAGATTTCTATTATATTCTATTGTCTACCATTTTTACACTGAATATTAAACTTTGATGATTATGACAAAGAACATAACACCTAATATTTGGCTGGTAGACTGCCAAACATGTGTTTGGCCTGTGAGGCAGTTTCATTCATAGGACTGCCACTGGAATGTTGCAGTAACCTCTCTAGGCTGTTTACCTCTACAATCATCATGCAAAATGCATTTGATGAATACACCTGCTAGCAAGGCACACATTTTTGAAGATTTGTCCCAACTCATTTATTTTCAAGATGACAGTAGGAGCCACAGACATTGTGGGGTTGTTTCCTGGACCCAGATTAAGCATAGGACTAAAATATGAATTTTTCCATTGACAATTATGTCTGGCTTAAAAAGCTTCATCTCGGTTCTGGGTCCAAGCGGCAAAACTATCTCTGGGTATCAATGGTTCTTTTCACAAACACAGCTCATTATGTGGCCATGAAGCTTCAAGAGTGTGTGGTGTTGACTCAGTAACAAGCTAAACATCCATTACAAAAGAGTTTCAAAGGAATGCAAGGCAAGGATCAAAAGGACAGACAGTGACCTTGACTCAACCCACATCAACCCTTTGGCTCAGTAGATAATTTAACAAGAAAACTATTCTGGTAAAGTACACATTTTCCTCCCGTATCAGTTGTTTTCCCCCATTAAACAATAAAATCGGACATTAACTTCATATTTATGGCTGGACGGCTGTTGTGATAGCGTTATTGCCACTTTATTGGGGCAGGTTTTGAATGATTATTCCCTGCTTTATGACTAGGCAGTCACACTATAGTCTTTCCACTAATGTGTCAAATCAGGGCAGCTTTAGAGGTTTTTCCCCATACAGCGTCACAGGGAATGCTCTTCTAAATAAAATAACCGACAATTCCGAATAAAATGCATGTAATAACTTGAATTGGCCATGAGTAAATGACTGAGTATGTGTCTCAGGAGTCACGCCTCCTTTAATGGACCAATCAGCAGTTGAAACAATAACAAAGCGTTCTCCATGCCACTGTTTGGGTAAAAAGCTGATGGATGGGGATGGAGAAATGTAATCACTCTCAAATTCAGACAGAGCTTTGGATGCAAGGACTTACCGTCTATATATGATATAATCATTATAGTTGTAACTATGTTTTGAGGCAAAACAGTGTTTGTTTAAAATCATTGGCGTAAAACAAGCTTATATTTTGGGTTCTGGTGGGGTACGATAGTTAAACTAAGCTCGAGGCATTTACAAAAAAGTTATATTCTTCAAAAATCTATGTACATATTATTAATTTTTAAGACCTAAAATGGATGTAGCAACTTCTGTTTTCCCCTTTAAAGTTACATGAGTGAATGGGTTACAGACATAAATGGAATATCAGACACTATCAGGCATTGCAACACATGGATTTAGTACTGTAGATATGTGGTAGTGGTGGAGTAGAGGCCTGAGGGCACACAGTGTGTTGTGAAATCTGTGAATGTATTGCAATGTTTTAAAATTGTATAAACTGCCTTAATTTGCTGGACCCCAGGAAGAGTAGCTGCTGCTTTGGGGATCCATTATAAATACAAATACAAATACACATCTTTCAGGTGTCACATTTTGATTCCTCACTATTTGTCAATATCCATACATGCATAATTAAACTACATGTGTATGACAATGTGAAGGAAGACATTAGCAATAACTGACACTGGGAGTTAAAATACATTTTATTATAGCTATTTGACAAAAATAACCAGAAGACATCAACGCTGTATTTAAAATATATATATAGAGTACTAGTCAAAACTTTGGACACACCTACTCATTCCAGGGTTTTTCTATATTTGTACTATTTTCTACATTGTTGATTACATTTACATTTTAAGTCATTTCGCAGACGCTCATCAAAACTATTAAATATTCATGTAGTAACCAAAAATGTATTAAACAAATCAAAATATATTTTATATTTGAGATTCTTCAAAGTAGTCACCCTTTGCCTTGATGACAGCTTTGCACACTGTCGGCATTCTCTCAATAAGCTCCATGAGGTAGTCACCTGGAATGCATTTCAATTAACAGGTGTGCCTTGTTAAATTAGTTAATTTGTGGAATATTCTTTCCTTCCAAATGTGTTTGAGCCAATCAGTTGTGTTGTGACAAGGTAGGAGTGGTATACAGAAGAGTACTTTATTTTCTAAAAGTCCATACTATGGCAAGAACAGCTCAAATATGCAAAGAGCAACGACAGTAAATCATTACTTTAAGACATGAAGGTCAGTCAATGTGGAAAATTTCAAGAACTTTTCTTAAAGTGTAGTTTCAAAAACCATCAAGTGTTATGATGAAACTGGCTCTCAGGAAAGGAAGACCCAGAGTTACATCTGTTGCAGAGGATATGATCATGTGGGCTGCACCTCAGATTGCAGCCCACATAAACACTTCACAAAGTTCAAGTAACATCTGAACATTGACAGTTCAGAGACTGTGTGAATCAGGCCTTAATGGTCAAATTGCTACAAAGAAACCATTTCTAAAGGACACCAATAATAATAAGAGACTTTCTTGGGCCAAGAAACACTAGCAATGGACATTATACTGGTAGAAATCTGTCCTGTGGTCTGATGAGGCCAAATTTGAGATTTTTGGTTCCAATCACTGTGTCTTTGTGAGATGCAGAGTAGGTGAACGGTTGTGTGGTTCCCACCGTGAAGCACGGAGGAGAAGGTGTGATAGTTTGGGGGTGATTTTGCTGGTAAATCAGTGATTTATTTGGAATTGAAGGCACACTTAACCAGCATGGCTACCACAGCATTCTGCAGCGATACGCCATCCCATCTGGTTTGAGCTTAGTGGGACTATAATTTGTTTTCAACAGGACAATGACCCAACACACCTCAAGGCTGTGTAAGGGCTATTTGACAAAGAAGGAGAGTGATGAAGTGCTGCATCAGATGACCTGGCCTGCACAACCACCCGACCTCAACCCAAGTAAGATGGTTTGAGATGAGTTGGACCACAGAGTGAAGAAAAAGTAGCCAACAAGTGCTTGGCATATGTGGGAACTCCTTCAAGACTGTTGGAAAAGCATTCCTCATGAAGCTGTTTGAGAGAATGTCAATGAGTGTGTAAAGCTGTCACATTGCTTGAAATACACAGTGCCTTCAGAAAGTATTCACAGCTCTTACATTTTACACAATTTGTTATGTTACATAGTTGGATAAAAATGTATTTAATTGGTCATTTTTTGAAAATGTCACGCCCTGACCGTAGATTGCTGTGTAGGTTTCTATTTTTAGTTTGGTCAAAGTGTGATGTGGGTGGGCATTCTATGTTGTAGGTCTAGGTTTTCTTTTTCTATGTGTTTGGCCTGGGATGGTTCTCAAGCAGAGGCAGCTGTCTATCGTTGTCTCTGATTGAGAGCCATATTTAGGTAGCCTGTTTTCCCATTTTGAGCTGTGGGTGATTATTTTCTGGTTAGTGTTTGTGGCACCTGTCAAAACTGTTTGTTTATCATTTTGTTGTTTGTGTATTCATTCTTAATTAAAAGTATTATGGATATGTACCACGCTGCACTTTGGTCCTCCTCTCCTTCCACCAACAAAAATCGTTACACACACAA